>NW_025421615.1:0-154393 GCF_011764305.1 Mustela putorius furo
CCTCAGGGACATAAGATCTAAACTGAGTGATTGTCTGATCCTCACCCTGACTTCAGATGCACGAGATCTCGGTTCAGGTCTGTAGATTGTGCCTGCGATGTCCTCAACAGAAACCTAAGCCTAGCTTGTGTCTTCAGACTTCCATCCTCAGACTAATGGCCCACAAGCCCTCCAGAATTATAATGCAGCACTCTCCCTGCCCTCGAGAAGAAAAACATTGCATTCTGGGGCTACCCAGCAACCCCAAATGAAGATCAACTTGCACGCCACTTGGTTGTACCCAAAATATATAGGCTGACCTGGGCAATAATGCCCTTTCTGACAGAGGCTGTGCCTGGACCTCCAGGCTCATCCGAACAGCTGGCCGCTCACTGAGCACATCGGACCAGCCATTGCCTTAGGTCATTATATCTTCCCAGCCTCGGTTTTCAGGATTTAGAATCTAGACCATATCTCCAATCACTGCCCGTGTTTGAAAATGATGCAGAAATCAGAACTTCTTCCCGATGGCAAGAAACCTTGTGTTAGGCTTGTTGTATAATGTTCAGTGTAGTGGATACCTGTGTGTCCGATGAGACCCCACCATTGCTCGCGTGCCACATAGGTGGCAAACACACATGGTGACCCTCAGCCTTAGCCCAGTCCTCAGGTAAGGCCTCTCAGTTGCTGGATGAAGAGACAGCATATTGGGCTTGCGATGCCCATAAGCCCCAATTTTTAACCATAATTCGGGTTGTCCCTTCACTCTTCCCCAGGGCTCTGCATTGGAATTCCGCTTTTGGTCGGATACCTGAGGTATCAACCCTGAAAGGAGTACTCCATCCAACAGATTGACGAAAAACAATTGGGATCGGGCCAAATCCACGGAGAGCAAGATTCGTCCATGCCCCATGAGGCCTCCTCGACATTCCACGACCATCGCTGATACAAAATCCAGAGACAAAAGCCTGAGCAAGCGCCTCAGACTCAAACTATCTTCATATCCTGAAGATGTCTTCTCATGGTTTGTAGATCGGGCCTGCCATACCTACGTCCCCAAACATATGCTGAGTTTGTGTTTTCAGACTTCTGTCCTCAAAGTCCTGGGCCACACACCATCCAGGCTGGGGACCCTGGAGCCACACATTAGGACTGTGCCTACCCAATCTACGGGAATTCTGCCCATTCCATTGTCCAAAATCGTACAAATTAGGAGAACACTCCAAAGTCCCTGAGGCCATCCAAATAGTATAGGTCACCCGGGACAAAAAGTTCAGTCTGTCACCAGCTGAGCATCTACCTCCACTCATACCCTAGATGGATGTCCTCAGAGAAGACGATTGAACCAGACAGGACCCTAGGCCAAAATAGGATCCATTGCTTTGGTTTACAGGCATGTCTCCTCAAAACCCTGGGTTCCAATACCATAATTGGGGTTTTCCTGATGCACCCATCAGAACAAACCTCGTCTCCACAAGGAAACATGTGCATGGGAGCTATGTCAAAAGATTAGGAGAATACTTCAGGGTCCCGGTGCCACCGCCCAAATCCAAGGCCCTCATGGACACAAACACACATTAGACCCATCCTCAGGAAAGTCCATTTCAACTCAGCCACCCCGGTTGCTCCCGCAGAGCCATCAGATCTAAACTGTCTTGTCGCTAGGAGACAATTGGAATGCGATGCTGGCTTCCCAGGCATCCATCCTCGAACGTTGGTCTGGACTCATCCATATGGGATGTCCTGGAGCTGTCCAACAGGTCTCAATTGTCCCGCAGAACAATCCTAGGAGGGGGCCTTCCACCACTCCAAACGTGGGAAAACCTCCATGGCCTCGAGATTCGGCTCCCTTCATGAAGGGGCCGTCATTAATAGAAAATCCAAGCTGAGCCAACGTCTGATCCTCGCTCTGACTTCAGATGCATGAGATATTGCTTCAGATCTTCAGGAGGTACCGTACCCTAGTCCCTGAATCCCAAGTCTAGCTTGTGTTCTCAGAATTCCGTCCTCACACTCCTGGCCCCGAAGCCCACAAGTTTGGCAATACCGGACCATCATTGCAGCACTCTGCCTGCCCTCTAGAAACAAAATATTGCCTAATGAGCTACCCGGGAACATTAAATGAGAATAAACCTACACGGCACTCGAATGTACCCATATTATATAATATAACCTGGGCAGTAATGCATTGTCTGACACAACCTGAGCCGGGACATCCTGAGCAACACCCAGACACTGACGGCACCCTGAGACCATAAGACCCGCAGTGGCCTTAGTTCATCATTTCTTCACTACCTAAGTATTCAGGCTTCAGAACCTAGACCTTATCTCCAATCACTGTCCAGGGGTGAGTGTGATGCAGAAATCAGAACTCCTCTTTATCCACGACAAGAAACCTTGTGGTTGCCATGTTGTCCAAGGTTCAGTGTAGGAGAAACAAGCGTTCACCCTGAAGTCCCGCCCATTCTTGAGTGCGACGAGGGCATAAACACGCATTGTGACCCTCAGCATGAGTCCTGTCCTCTAGTAAGTCCTTTCAGTGTCTAGAATATTAGATGCCATAATGGTTTGACATGCCCCTAAGCCACAAATTTAAACCAGATTTCTTTTGTCCAATCGCCCCTCCCCAGGGCTCTACTCTAATCCCTCATTTGGTTAGAAAACTGAGTTTGAAAAACCAAATAAAACAAAGCAACAACAACAAAAAAACGGACTTCTTCCATCCCACAGAATGATCCCAAACTCTTTGGACGGGGCCAAACCTCCAGAGAGTAAGACTCGTCCATTTCCCATGAAGTCACCCGGATATTTCATGACCATGAATGGCACGATATCCAGAGATAAAAACTTGAGCAAGAGCCTCACACTCGCCCTTTTTTCATATCCCGAAGAGTTTTCCTCATGGTCTGTAGATCAGTCCTGCCATACCTATGACCCGAAACATAATCCGAGTTTGTGTTTTCAGACAACTGTCCAAAAAGCCCAGGCCTACACACCCTGCAGGCTCAGGCACCTGGAGCCAAATTGAGGACTGTACTTGCCCTCTCCAAGGGAATTCTGTGTGACCATTGCAATGGCCACAACCCTACTAATAGGATAAACCTCCAAAATCCCTGAGGCCATCCCAATAGTGGTGGCTTCCCAGGACAAACAGGAGCAATCTGAGCCCATCTGAGAACCTACCTGCCGTCAGACTCGTAGACTGATATCCCCAGAGGTAAAAAGGAACGAACAGGCCCCTAGGCCCTAATCGGATCCATTGCTTTGGTTTCCAGGCATCTTCCTCAGAGGCCTGGATTTCAGTACCAGCATATGGCTGTTTCTTGACTGACCAATCAGAACAAATCTCATCTACACATGGGAAAAATGCATGTGGGAGATGTGTCATGCCTCTTTTTAGGAGAAACGTTCAGGGCCCCAGTGCCACCGCTTCATGCCAAGGTCTCCATAGACACAAAAACACATTAGGACACATCCAAGGGGAGTCCATTTCAACTCAGCATATTCGGTTGCTCCGCGAGATCCAGCAGATCTAAATTGTCTTGTTGCTAGGAGACAATTGGAATGCGAGGTGGCCTACCTCGCCATCCATCCTTAGAACCCTGCTCGGAATCATTGGCCTGGAGCCAACCAACAGGTCTCAATTGTCCTGCAGAAGAATCTTTGTAGTTGGGAGCTTCTCACAACTCCCATCGTGAGAAACAACCATGGCCTCGTGATCACCCCCCCTTATGAAGGGGCCTCAGGGACATAAAGTCCAACCTGAGAAATAGTCTGATCCTCACCCTGACTTCAGATGCACGAGATCTCGATTCAGGTCTGTATATTGTGCCTGCCATGTACTCACCCAGAAACCTAAGCCAAGCTTGTGTCCTCAGACTTCCGTCCTCAGACTAATGGCACACAAGCCCTCCAGTTTAGCAATCCAGAATTACAATGAAGCACTCTGCTTGCACTCCAAAAGAAAAACATTGCCCTCTGGCGCTACCCAGAAACCCCAAATGAAGATCAACCTGCACGCCACTTGGCTGTACCCAAAATATATAGGCTGACCTGGGCAATAATGCCCTTTCTGACAGAGCCTAAGCCTGGACCTCCTGGCCCCACCCAGACAGCTTATCGCTTACTGAGCACATAGGACCAGCCATTGCCTTAGGTCGTTATCTCTTCCCAATCTCAGTTTTCAGGATTCAGATCCTAGACCTTATCTCCAATCACTGCCCAGATTTGAAAATGATGCAGAAATCAGAACTCCCGCTCAATGGCAAGAACCTTGTGGTTGGATTGTTGTCCAACGTTCAGTGTAGTGGAAACATGTATGTCGGATGAGGCCATTGCTTGCGGGCCACATAGGTGGCAAACTCACATTGTGTCCCTCAGCCTTAGCCCAGTCCTCAGGTAAGGCCCCTCGTTGGCTGGATGAAGAGACAGCATATAGGGCTTGCCAGGCCCATAGGTCCCAATTTTTAACCATAGTTCGGGTTGTGTCTTCCCCAGGGCACTGCTTTGGAATTCCGCTTTTGGTGGGACACCTGAGGTAACAACACTGAAAGGAGTTCTCCCATCCCACAGATTGACGAAAAACAATTGGGATCGGGCCAAATCCACAGAGAGCAAGATTCGTCCATGGCCTATGAGGCCTCTCCAACATTCCACAGCCATCTCTGATACAAAATCCAGAGACAAAAGCCTGAGCACGTGCCTCAGACTCGCTCATTCTTCATATCCTGAAGAGTTCTTCAGATAAGAATCTACAAGGCAATCAAAGGCACCCAAAATATATAGTCTAACCTGGGCAGTAATGCACTGTCGGACAACCTGAGCCCGGACCTCCTGACCAACACCCAGACAGCTGACCGCCCACTGAGCACATCAGACCCGCCAAGGCCTAAGGTCATCATCTCTTCCCTACCTCAGCTTTCAGGCTTCAGAACCTAGACCTTATCTCCAATCACTGCCCAGTGGTGACTGTGATGCAGAAATCAGAACTCTCCCTAACCCATGGCAAGAAACCTTCTGGTTGGCATGTTGTCCAACGTTCAGTGTAGGAGAAACCAGCATTCATCCTGAGGCCCCGCCCATTCTTGAGTGCGACGAGGAAGTAAACACGCATTGTGACCCGCAGCCTGAGTCCTGTCCTCTAGTTAGTCCTCTCAGTGGCTGGACCATTAGATGTCATAATGGGCTTGACATGTCCCTAGGCCCCAATTTTTAACCAGATTTCTGGTTGTCCTGTCGCCCCTACCCAAGGCTCTACTCTGGAACGCTCATTTGGTGGGACACCTGAAGTTGAAAAACAAAACAAAACAAATCAACAACAACAGAACAACGGACTTCATCCATCACACAGAATGACCCCAAACTCTTTGGACGGGGCCAAACCCCCAGAGAGTAAGACTTGTCCATTTCCCATGAAGTCACCTGGAAAATCCACGACCATGAGTGACACGATATCCAGAGACAAATACTTGTGCAAGAGCCTCACATTCGCCCTCTTTTCATATCCCGAAGTTTTCTCCTCAAGGTCTGTAGATCAGTCCTGCCATAGCTATGACCCGAAACATAAGCCGAGATTGTGTTTTCAGTCAACTGTCCAAACAGCCCTGACATACACACCCTACAGGCTCAGGCCCCTGGAGCCAAACCTGACGACTGTGCTTGCCCTCTCCAAGGGAATTGTGTGTGCCCATTCCAATGGCCACAACCCTACTCATAGGATAAACCTCCAAAGTCCCTGAGGCCATCCCAATATTTGTGGCTTCCCAGGACTAACAGGGGCAATCTGGGCCCATCTGAGCACCTACCGGCACTCAGACCCATAGACTGATGTCCCCAGAGGTAAAAAGGAACGAACAGGCCCCTAGGTACCCATCGGATCCATTGCTTTGGTTTCCAGGCATCTCTCCTCAGGGGCCTGGGTTTCAATAGGAGCATAAGGCTGTTTCTTGACTCACCAATCAGAACAATCTCATCTACACATGGGAAACTTTCACGATGGAGCCGTGTGAAAGCCTCTCTTTAGAGGAACCCTTCAGGGCCCCTTTCGACCACTTCATTCCAAGGTCTCCATAGACACAAAATCATATTAAGACACATCCACGGGAGAGTCCATTTCAACTCAGCCTCCTCGGTTGCTCCCCCAGATCAGGCAGACCGAACATGTCTTGTTGCTTGGAGACTATTGGAATGCGAGGTGGGCTACCCAGCCATCCACCCTTAGAACCCTGCTCGGAATCGTTGTCCTGGAGCCAACCAACAGGTCTCAATTGTTCTGCAGAAGAATCTTTGCAGTTGGGAGCTTCTCACAACTCCCATCGTGGGAAAACCCCCATGGCCTCGTGATCCACCCCCCCCTTCAGGAAGGGGCCATCAGGGACAGAATGTCCAAACTGAGCGATCGTCTGATCCTCGCCCTGACTTCAGATGCACGAGCTCTCGATTCAGGTCTGTAGATTGTGCCTCCCATATCCTCACCCAGAAACCTAGGCCTAGCTTGGGTTCTCAGACTTCCGTTCTCAGACTACTGGCCCACAAGCCCTCCAGTTTGGCAATCCAGAACTACAATGCAGCACTCTGCCTCCCCTCCAGAAAAAACATTGCCCTCCGGGGCTACCGAGAAACCCCAAATGAGGATCAACCTGAACGCCATTCGGCTGTACCCCAAATATATAGGCTGACTTGGGTACTAAAGCCCTTTCTGACACAGCCTGAGCCTGGACCTCCTGGCCCCACCCAGACAGCTAGCTGCACACTGAGCACATCGGACCCGCCATGGCCTTAGGTCGTCATATCTTCTCAAACTCGGTTTTCAGGCTTCAGAACCTAGACCTTATCTCCAATCACTGCCCGGGTTTGAAAATGATGGAGAAATCAGAACTCTTTCCCCATGGCAAGAAACCTTGTGGTTGGCATGTTGTCCAAGGTTCAGTGTAGTTGAAACCAGTGTGGCCCATGAGGCCCCGCCCATGCTTGCGGGCCACATGGTCACAAACACACATTGTGACCTTCAGCCTGAGCCCAGTATTCAGTTAAGGCCTCTCAGTGGCTGGATGGAGAGACAGCATATTGGGCTTTCCATGCCCCTAGGCCCCCATTTTTAACCATAGTTCGGGTTGTCCCTTCACTCTTCCCCAGGGCTCTGCTTTGGAATTCATCTTTTGGTGGGACACCTGAGGAAACAAACCTGAAAGGAGTCCTCCCATCCCACAGATTAAAGAAAAACAATTGGGATCGGGCCAAATCCACAGAGAGCAAGATTCGTCCATGGCCCATGAGGCCTCCCAAACATTCCACGGCCATCGCTGATAAAAAATCCAGGGACAAAAGCCTGAGCACGAGCCTCAGACTCGCTCATTCTGTATATCCTGAAGAGTTCTTCAGATAAGAGCCTACACGGCACTCGAATGCACCCAAAATATATAGTCTAACCTGGGCACTAATCCACTGTCTGACAACCTGAGCCCGGACCTCTTGACCAACACCCAGACAGCTGACCGCACCCTAAGCACATCAGACCCGCCATGGCCTTAGGTCATCATCTCTTCCCTACCTCAGTTTTCAGGCTTCAGAACCTAGACCTTATCTCCAATCATAGCCCAGGGGTGACTATGATGCAGAAATCAGAACTCTTCCTTACCCATGGCAAGAATCCTTGTGGTTGGCAAGTTGTCCAACGTTCAGTGGAAGAGAAACCAGCATTTACACTGAGGCCCCGCCCATTCTTGAGTGCGACGAGGGAATAAACACGCATTGTGACCCTCACCGTTAATCCTGTCCTCTAATACGTCCTCTCAGTGGCTGGACCATTAGATGTCATAATGGGCTTGACAAGTCCCTAGGCCCCAATTTTTAACCAGTTTTCTGGATGTCCAGTCGCCCCTCCCCAGGGCTCTACTCTGTAATCCCTCATTTTGTGGGACACCTGAGGTTGAAAAACAAAACAAAACAAATCAAAAACAGAACAACGAACTTCTTCCATCCCACAGAATGACCCCAAACTCTTTGGACGGGGCCAAACCCCCAGAGAGTAAGACTCGTCCATTTCCCATGATGTCACCCGGAATATTCACGACCATGAGTGACTCGATATCCAGAGACAAAAACTTGAGCAAGAGCCTCACACTCGTCCTTTTTTCATATCCCGAAACGTTCTCCTTGTGGTCTGTAGATCAGTCCTGCCATACCTATGACCCGAAACATAAGACGAGTCTGTGTTTTCAGACAACTGTCCAAACAGCCCTGGCCTACACACCCTACAGGCTCAGGCCCCTGGAGCCAAAACTGACGACTGTTTTTGCCCTCTCCAAAGGAATTTTATGTGCCCATTCCAATGGCCACAACCCTACTAAGAGTATAAACCTCCAAAGTCCCTGAGGCCATCGCAATATTTGTGGCTTTCCAGGACAAACAGGGGCAATCTGGGCCCATCTGAGCACCTACCTGCACTCAGACCCGTAGACTGATGTCCCCAGAGGTAAAAAGGAACGAACAGGCACCTAGGCACATATCGGATCCATTGCTTTGGTTTCCAGGCATCTCTCCTCAGAGGCTTGGATTTCAATAACAGCATACGGCTGTTTCTTGACTCACCCATCAGACCAAATCTCATCTACACATGGGAAACTTGCACGATGGAGCTGTGTGAAAGCCTCTATTTAGGAGAACCCTTCAGGGCCCTAGTGCCACCGCATCATTCCAAGGTCTCCATAGACACAAAATCATATTAGGACACATCCACGGGAGAGTCCATTTCAACTCAGACTCCTCGGTTGCTCCCCTAGATCAGGTCGATATAACCTGTCTTGTTGCTTGGAGACAATTGGAATGCGAGGTGGGCTACCCAGCCATCCATCCTTAGAACCCTGCTCGGAATCGTTGTCCTGGAGCCAACCAACAGATCTCAAAATTGTCGGGCAGAAGAATCTTTGCTGTTGGGAGCTTCTCACAACTCCCACCGTGGGAAAACCCCCATGGCTTCGTGATCCACCCCCCCTTCAAGAAGGGTCCATCAGGGACAGACTGTCCAACCTGGGCGATCATCTGATCCTCGCCCTGACTTCAGATGCACGAGATCTCGATTCAGGTCTGTAGATTGTGCCTGCCATATCCTCACCCAGAAACCTAGGCCTAGCTTGGTTTCTCAGACTTCAGTCCTCAGAATACTGGCCCACAAACCCTCCAGTTTGGAAATCCAGAACTACAATGCAGCACTCTGCCTGCCCTCCAGAAGAAAAACATTGCCTTCTGGGGCTATCCAGAAACCCCAAAATAGGATCAACGGGTCACACCATTCGGCTGTACCCCAAATATATAGGCTGACCTGGGCACTAATGCCCTTTCTGACACAGTCTGATCCTGGCACAACTGGCCCCACCCAGACAGATGGCCGCACACTGAGCACATCTGACCTGCCATGGCCTTAGGTCGTCATCTCTTCTCAACCTCGGTTTTCAGGCTACAGAACATAGACCTTATCTCCAATCACGGCCCGGGATTGAAAATGATGCAGAAATCAGAACTCTTTCCCCATTGCAAGACACCTTGTGGTTGGCACGTTGTCCAAGATTTAGTGTAGATGAAGCCAGTGTGGCCCATGAGGCCCCGCCCATGCTTGCGGGCCACATTGGTCACAAACACACATTGTGACCCTCAGCCTGAGCCCAGTCCTCAGGTAAGGCCTCTCAGCGGCTGGATGGAGAGACAGCATATTGGGCTTGCCATGTCCCTAGGCCCCAATTTTTAACCATAGTTCGGGTTTTCCCTTCACTCTTCACCAGGGCTCTGCTTTGGAATTCCTCTTTTGGTGGGACACCTGAGGTAACAAACCTGAAAGGAGTCCTCCCATCGCACAGATTGGCGAAAAACAATTGGGATCGGGCCAAGTCCACCTAGAGCAAGATTCATCCATGGCCCATGAGGCCTCCCCAACATTCCACGGCCATCGCTGATAAAAAATCCAGAAACAAAAGCCTGAGCGTGCGCCTCAGATTCTCTCATTCTTCATATCCTGAGGAGTTCTTCAGATAAGAACCTACACGGCACTCGATGCACCCAAAATATATAGTCTAACCTGGGCACTAATGCACTGTCTGAAAACCTGAGCCCGGACCTCGTGATCAACACCCAGACAGCTGATCGCACACTGAGCACATCAGACACGCCATGGCCTTAGGTCATCATCTCTTCCCTACCTCAGTTTTCAGGCTTCAGAACCTAGACATTATCTCCAATCACTGCCCAGCGGTGACTGTGATGCAGAAATCAGAACTCTTCCTTACCCATGGCAAGAAACCTTGTGGTTGGCATGTGGTCCACCATTCAGTGTAGGAGAAACCAGCATTCACCCTGAGGCCCCGCCCATTCTTGAGTGTGACGAGGGCATAAGCCCGCATTGTGACCCTCAGCCTGAGTCCTGTCCTCTAGTACGTCCTCTCAGTGGCTGGACCATTAGATGTCATAATGGTCCTCACAAGTCCCTAGGCACCAATTTTTAACCAGATTTCTGGTTTTCCACTCGCCCCGCCCAGGGCTCTACTCTGGAATCCCTCATTTTGTGGGACACCTGCGGTTGAAAAACAAAATAAACCAAATCAACAACAACAGAGCAACGGAGTTCTTTTATCCTACAGAATGACCCCAACTCTTTGAACGGGGAAAATCCCCAGAGAGTAAGACTCGTCCATTTCCCATGAAGTCACCCGGAAATTTCACAACCATGAGTGACACGATATCCAGAGACAAAAAATTGAGCAAGAGCCTCACACTCTCCCTATTTTCCTCGGATTTCCGTCCTCAGACTTATGGCCCACAAGCCCTCCAGTTTGGCAATCCAGAACTACAATGCAGCACTCTGCCTGCCTTCCAGAAGAAAAACATTGCCCTCTGGGCTACCCAGAAACCACTAATGAGGATGAACCTGCACGGCATTCGGCTGTACCCCAAATATATAGGCTGACCTGGGAACTAATGCTCTTTCTGACACGGCCTGAGCCTGTACTTCCTGGCCCCACCCAGGCAGCTGGCCCCACAAAGAGCACATCGGACCCACCATGGCCTTAGGGGGTCATCTCTTCTCAACCTCGATTTTCAGGCTTCAGAACTTAGACCTTATCTCCAATCACGGCCCCGGTTAGAAAATGTAGCAGAAATCAGAACTCTTTCCCCATGGCAAGAAACCTTGTGGTTGGCATGTTGTCCAAGGTTCAGTGTCGTTGAAACCAGTGTGGCCCAAGAGGCCCCGCCCATGCTTGCGGCCCACATTGGTCACAAACACACATTGTGACCCTCAGCCTGAGCCCAGTCCTCAGGTAAGGCCTATCAGTGGCTGGATGGAGAGACAGCATATTGGGCTTTCCATGCCTCTAGGCCCCCATTTTTAACCATAGTTCGGGTTGTCCCTTCACTCTTCCCCAGGGCTCTGCTTTGGAATTGCTCTGTTGGTGGTACACCTGAGGTAACAAACCTGAAAGGAGTCCTCCCATCCCACAGATTGACGATAAACAATTGGGATCGGGCCAAGTCCACAGAGAGCAAGATTCGTCCACGGCCCATGAGGCCTCCCCAACATTCCACGGCCATCGCTGATACGAAATCCAAGGACAAAAGGCTGAGCACGCGCCTCAGACTGGCTCATTTTTAATATCCTGAGGAGTTCTTCAGATAAGAACCTACACGGCACTAGAATGCACCCGAAATATATAGTCTAACCTGGGCACTAATGCACTGTCTGACAACCTGAGCCCGGACCTCGTGACCAACACCCAGACAGCTGACCGCACACTGAGCACATCAGACCCGCCATGGCGTAATATCATCATCTCTGCCCTACCTCAGTTTTCAGGCTTCAGAACCTAGACCTTATCTCCAATCACTGCCCAGGGGTGACTGTGATGCAGAAATCAGAACTCTTCCTTAGTCAAGGCAAGAAACCTTGTGGTCGGCATGTTGTCCAACGTTTAGTGTAGGAGAAACCAGCATTCACCCTGAGGCCCTGCCCATTCTTGAGTGCGACGAGGGCATAAACACGCATTGTGACCCTGAGCGTGAGTCCTGTCCTCTAGTACGTCCTCTCAGTGGCTCGACCATTAGATGTCATAATGGGCTTGACAGGTCCCTAGGCCCCAATTTTTAACCAGATTTCTGGTTGTCCAGTCCCCCTACCCAGGGCTCTACTCAGGAATCACTCATTTGGTGGGAAACCTGAGGTTGAAAAACAAAACAAAACAAATCAACAACAACAGAACAACGGACTTCTTCCATCCCACAGAATGACCCCAAACTCTTTGGACGGGGCCAAACTCCTAGAGAGTAAGACTCGTCCATTTCCCATGAAGTCACCCGGAAAATTCACGACCATGAGTGACACGATATCCAGAGACAGAAAGTTGAGCAAGAGCCTCACACTCGCCCTTTTTTCATATCCCGAAGAGTTCTCCTCATGGTCTGTAAATCAGTCCTGCCATACCTATGACCCGAAACATAAGCCGAGCTTGTGTTTTCAGACAACTGTCCAAACAGCCCTGGCCTACACACCCCACAGGCTCAGGCCCCTGGAGCCAAACCTGACGACTGTGCTTGCCCTCTCCAAGGGAATTGTGTGTGCCCATTCCAATGCCCACAACCCTATTAATAGGATAAACCTCCAAATTCCCTGAAGCCATCCCAATATTTGTGGCTTCCCAGGACATACAGGGGCAATTTGGGCCCATGTGAGCTCATTCCTGCACTCAGACCCGTAGACTGATGTCCCCAGAGGTAAAAAGGAACGAACAGGCCCCTAGGCACCTATCGGATTCATTGCTTTGATTTCGAGGCATCTGTCCTCAGAGGCCCGGAGTTCAATAACAGCATATGGCTGTTCTTCACTCACCCATCAGAACAAATCTCATCTACACATGGGAAACTGGCACGATGGAGCTGTGTTTAAGCCTCTCTTTAGGAGAACCCTTCAGGGCCCCAGTGCCACCGCTTCATTCCAAGGTCTCCATAGACACAAAATCATATTAGGACACATCCACGGGAGAGTCCATTTCAACTCAGCCTCCTCGTTTGCTCCCCCAGATCCACCAGATCTAACTTGTCTTGTTTCTTGGAGAGAATTGGAATGCGAGGTGGGCTACCCAGCCATCCATCCTGAGAACCCTGCTCAGAATCGTTGTCCTGGAGCAAACAAAGGGTCTCAATTGTCCTGCAGAAGAATCTTTGCAGTTGGGAGCTTCTCACAACTCCCATCGTGGGAAAACACCCATGGCCTCGTAATCCACCCCCCCTTCAAAAAGGGGCCATCATGGGAGTTCTGATTTCTACAACACAGTCACCACTGGGCAGTGATTGGAGATAAGGTCTAGGTTCTGAAGCCTGAAAACTGAGGTAGGGAAGAGATGATGACCTAAGGCCATGGCGGGTCTGATGTGCTCAGTGTGCGGTCAGCTGTCTGGGTGTTGGTCTCCAGGTCCGGGCTCAGGTTGTCAGACAGTGCATTAGTGCCCAGGTTATAGTATATATTTTGGGTGCATTCGAGTGCCGTGTAGGTTCTTATCTGAAGAATTCTTCAGGATATGAAGAATGAGCGAGTCTGAGGCGCGTGCTCAGGCTTTTGTCTCTGGATTTTGTATCAGCGATGGCCGTGGAATGTTCCTGAATGGGGGGGGTGGAACACGAGGCCATGGGGCTTCTCCCATTGGGAGTTTTGAGAAGCTCTCAACTGCAAAGATTCTTCTGCAGGACAACTGAGACCTGTTGGTTGGCTCCAGGACAACGATTCCGAGCAGGGTTCTAAGGATGGATGGCTGGGTAGCCCACCTCGCATTCCAATTTTCTCCAAGCAACATGACATGTTAGATCGACCTGATCTGGGGGAGCAACCGAGGAGTCTGAGTTGAAATGGACTCTCCCGTGGATGTGTTCTAATATGATTTTGTGTCTATGGATAGCTTGGAATGAAGCGGTGGCACTGGGGCCCTGACGGGTTCTACTAAAGAGAGGCTTTCACACAGCTCCATCGTGCAAGTTTCCCATGTGTAGATGAGTTTTGTTCTGATGGGTGAGTCAAGAAACAGCCATATGCTGTTATTGAAATCCCGGCCTCTGAGGAGAGATGCCTGGAACCCAAAGCAATGGATCCGATAGATGCCTAGGGGCCTGTTCATTCCTTTTTAGCTCTGGGGACATCAGTCTAAGGGTCTGAGTGCCGGTAGGTGCTCAGATGGGCCCAGATTGCCCCTGTTTGTCCTGGGAAGCCACAAATATTGGGATGGCCTCAGGGACTTTGGAGGTGTATCCTAATAATAGGGTTGTGGCCATTGGAATGGGCACACACAATTCCCTTGGAGAGGGCAAGCACAGTCGTCAGGTTTGGCTCCAGGGGCCTGAGCCTGTAGGGTTGTAGGCCAGGGCTGTTTGGACAGTTGTCTGAGAACACAAACTCGGCTTATGTTTCGAGTCATATGTATGGCAGGACTGATCTACAGACATGAGGAGAACACTTAGGGATTTGAAAAAAGGGCGAGTGTGAGGCTCTTGACCAAGTTTTTGTCTCTAGATATCGTGTCACTCATGATAGTGAAATTTCCGGGTGACGTAATGGGAAATGGACGAGTCTTACTCTCTGGGGTTTTGGCCCCGTCCAAAGAGTTTGGGGTCATTCTGTGGGATGGAAGAAGTCCGTTGTTCTGTTGTTCTTGATTTGTTTTGTTTTGTTTTTCAACCTCAGGTGTCTCACCAAATGAGGGATTCCGGAGTAGAGCCCTGGGTAGGGGCGACTGGACAACCAGAAATCTGGTTAAAAATTGGGGCCTAGGGACATGTCAAGCCCATTATGAAATCTAATGGTCCAGTCACTGAGAGGACGTACTAGAGTACAGGACTCACGCTTAGGGTCACAATGCGTGTTTATGCCCTCGTCGCACTCAAGAATGGGCGGGGCCTCAGGGTGAATGTTGGTTTCTCCTACACTGAACGTTGGATAACATGCCAACCACAAGGTTTCTTGCCATGGGTAAGGAAGAGTTCTGATTTCTGCATCACAGTCACCCCTGGGCAGTGATTGGTGATAACGTCTAGGTTCTGAAGCCTGAAAACTGAGGTAGGGAAGAGATGATGACCTAAGGCCTTGTCGGGTCTGTTGTGCTCAGTGTGCGGTCAGCTGTCTGGGTGTTGGTCACGAGGTCTGGGCTCAGGTTGTCAGATATTGCATTAGTGCCCAGGTTAGACTATATATTTTGGGTGCATTGGAGTGCCGTGTAGGTTCTTATCTGAAGAACTCTTCAGGATATGAAGAATGAGCGAGTCTGAGGCACGTGCTCAGGCTTTTGTCTCTGGATTTTGTAACAGCGATGGCCGTGGAATGTTGGGGAAGCCTGAAAGCCTGATGGGCCATGGACGAATCTTGGTCTCTGTGGACTTGGCCCGATCCCAATTGTTTTTCGTCAATCTTGGGATGCGACGACTCCTTTCAGGTTTATTACCTCAGGTGTCCCACTAAAAGAGGAATTCCAAAGCCGAGCCCTGGGTAAGAGTGAAGGGACAAAACGAACTATGGTTAAAAATTGGGGCCTGGGGCATGGCAAGCCCAATATGCTGTCTCTCCATCCAGCCACTTAGAGGCCTTACCTGAGGACTGGGCTCAGGCTGAGGGTCACAATGTGTGTTTGTGACCAATGTGGCCCGCAAGCTTGGGCGGGGCCTCATGGGCCACACTTGTTTCAACTACACTGAACCTTGGAAACCATGCCAACCACAAGGTTTCTTGCCATGGGGAAAGAGTTCTGATTTCTGTATCATTTTCAAACCCGGGCAGTGATTGGAGATAAGGTCTAGGTTCTGAAGCCTGAAAACCGAGGTTGAGAAGAGATGACGACCTAAGGCCATTTCGGGTCCTGTGGAGAGGCATCCTGCAGATGCAAGGAGTCACGTAGACGGGAGTGCCTGACGATTGAGGAACTGAGAATGATTGGTTTAGGAGGATGTGGGTGCGCTCCTGGCTGACGCACACAGCACCAGGAGCCAAGAGATAAACGCATGATCACCGCTAGAGATCAATAGAGTCCTGTATGGTTACATAAGGGTCCACAAGGACACTGCATGCACGGCGTTATGATTGGCCAAATAGGGAGGCGAGAACGGGTGAACTTCGTGAATAAATACTGCTGTAAGTGCTTGGTGCGGCGTGGCCGCCATTACTCATAAAAGAAGCTTGCCACTCACCTCGTCTGAGGATCGTTTTTGCGGGCCGAGAGCGATAACTGGTGCCAAAACCCGGCATCCCTATCTCCAGACACAGAACGAGGATCGAGATAAGAGCAACGATAAGGTAAAGAGTGCACCTATTTCTGTCTATTGACAGGGAAGTTCCCTGAAGACGATCGGACGTAAGGCTGTTTATGAAGTTCTTCAGGGACGATAAGAAGTTCCCCGTAGACGATAAGACGTTAGGGTGTTTGTGAAGTTCTACGGGGACAATAAGGTAAAGTTTCCTCGGAATGGGGAACGATCTTTCTCGCTTGGAGGACTCCTTAAAAGATGTCCCCAAGACGAACGGTACCCCCTTAAAGGCAAAAACAGCGAGGGCCTTTTTGAAAGAAGTAGAAGAGATTGCCCCCTGGTTTATTGAAGAAGGGCTCCTAAATGTGCCACAATGGGAAAACCTGGGTGAGGACTTAAAACGCTGCCCCTCTACATCCCCGGGGACTCTAGCTGTGTGGTCCTTGGTGAAGGTATGTTTGCAATCCCCCCGAGGGCCCTTGCAGCGAGCTGTACAACAGGGGGGCAAAGTCCTTGAGCAAATGAAGGAAGAGTCCCGTAAGGGCTCCTCCCGAGTTTCTGAATCCGAAAGCGAAAGCTCAGAAGGGATGTCCGAACGCGAGTTACAGGAGCTAGGAAAAATAGAGGCAAATAACAAGAAAAGGGAATCTCCCGGTCTCCAGACAGACTTGGAGACCGTGAGGCAGCAACTTGAGGAAAAGAAGGCGGAATTGCAAAAGGCATTAGGAGAATTAAGAGTGCAGGGAGAAGTAATGGCGCAGCTGAAAACAGGGGCGGAAGCCGCAGTTGTGGCGCAGTCCAAATTAAAAACGGAAGTTACACCGCTTCCGCATTCTAGGCCCATGGCGCCACCCCTTGAGTGGCCCCCGCCTTATAGGCCCAGCTGCGCCAAGACGTGCTATTGTTCGGGCTGTACCGCGGAAAATTGGAGAGAGGTCCTTGGCCCAGGAAAAGGCTTTTTTCCAGTGTTAGAAGATCAGAATCAGCAGAGGTACCACCAGCCACTAGATTTCAAGTTGGTAAAGCAGCTTAAGGAGGCAGTCAGCGCCTATGGACCCAAGGCAGCTTTCACTGTCTCCCTTGTGGAGTCGCTGGGAACACTTTACCTCGCTCCTGAGGATTGGGCTAACTTGACCAGAGCGGTATTAAGTGGAGGACAATATCTAGAATGAAAAATCCAAAATCAGGACAATTGTCAGGACACAGCTCGGAGAAATGCGGCTGCAGGTAACCCACAATGGAGTTTGGAAATGCTGACGGCCACGGGGCCATACCTTGGGGCCCATGTGCAGAGTACATACCCCCCTGCGGTGTATCAACAGGTAGCTACGGCAGCCCTCAAGGCTTGGAAGACTTTGAGAGGGGCAGGAGACTTGCAAGGCCAATTATCCAAAGTATTGCAAGGGCCTAACGAGCCCTATGCTGATTTTGTGGACAGGTTGATACAGACCACAGGTAGAATGTTCGGGGATGTTGATACAGCAATGCCACTTATCAAGCAGTTAGCCTATGAGAATGCCAATAAATGGTGTAGAGAGGCTATCAGACCCTGGAGATCAAAGGACTTATCAGCCTACATCAAAGTCTGTAGAGATATAACGGGGCCTATAATTCAGGGACAGGTTATGGCAGCGGCATTCACACAAGCCATGTACGGCCAGGAAGTAGTCCGCCCCAAAGCATGCTTTCAATGTGGCCAGGAAGGACACGTTAAGAGGAATTGCCTGCAGCGTGGAACCCAGGCAGGAAGAGCGCACCCAAAAGTACCGCCAGAAGGCTTAAGGCCTCGGCGTTGCCCGCGATGTAGGAAGGGAAATCACTGGGCACATGAATGTCGCTCCATGGAGGACACTGAGGGGAACCCGTTGCCTCCTAACAACTGGGGGAATTCAAAAAACGGGAGGCAGGGCCCCACCCCCCGGGGCCCGAATCAAATGTACGGGGTGGCAATGTCCCTACCTACCAAGCCGCGATGGGTTTTCCCACCCTCCGATCAGGGGAGTCAATCCACGCAGGGCCCAGGAGAGCCACAACAGGTTCCGCCGGACTTGACGTCTGTGCCACCACCCGAATGGTCCTAACACCTGAAATGGGAGTGCAGGCCGTGCCATCTGACCTGCATGGAGGGCCTCCAAAAGGAACGGTGGGGCTGCTCCTTGGTAGGAGCTCCTCCACTATGCGGGGACTTCAGGTCCACCTGGGAGTCATTGATCCCGATTTTGAAGGGGAGGTTAAAATTCTGATTTCATCTCCGAGGAGTATTAACATTATAAATCCTGGTGATAGGGTCGCACAGCTCTTAATTTTGCCCCGCCATCACGAAAAATATCCATCCACAGGCGTGGCGAGGAAAGGTGGCCTAGGATCCACAGGATCTTCCCTCGCGTGCCTTACCATGGGCATGAAAGAGAGGCCCATGCTTAAATTAAGGATCAGAGGAAGACCATTCTGGGGCCTCCTAGATACAGGAGCAGACAAAAGTATTATAAATCATCTAGATTGGCCAAAGGCCTGGGCCCTGATTAAGGCTAATCAAACCCTCCGAGGATTAGGGGTAGCTACCAGCCCAGATATTAGTGCCGCATCCTTAGATTGGGAAGATGAGGAGGGTCATAAAGGCATTTTCCAACCGTATGTTTGTGCCACCCCTGTTTCTCTGTGGGGATGCGATGTGCTGGAGCAGATGGATATTAGACTTACTACTGAAAAACTGTATAGTGGGGCCTCCCAAACCATAATGAGGAACATGGGATATAAGCCTGGCCAGGGCCTTGGAGCCAAAGGCCAGGGAGATCCCGATCCCCCTTCCATGGGAGGTCAGGGTTTTTCCTAGCGGCCACTGAGGCAATTCGAATAACTTGGAAACAACAGGAGCCGCGCTGGGTGCCTCAGTGGCCTTTAACAAAAGACAAGCTACAAGCGGCAAGAGAATTAGTCAAAGAGCAACTCAAAGCAGGACACATTCAAGAATCCACGTCCCCGTGGAATACTCCCATATTTGTGATAAAAAAGAAATCAGGCAAATGGCGATTCTTACATGACCTGCGACAAATTAATGGTCAAATGCAGGTCATGGGACCCCTTCAGTTGGGGCTCCCAGTCATGACAGCGTTACCCAAAAATTGGCCCTCTATCATAATAGATATCAAAGACTGTTTCTTCTCCATTCCTTTACACCCTGTGGATATGGAGCGCTTTGCCTTTACTCTGCCATCCATTAATCATGCTGAGCCAGATCTAAGATATGAATGGAGAGTACTCCCTCAAGGGATGGCTAATAGCCCCACCTTATGTCAGTTGTATGTGAGTCGAGCATTGGAACCTTTTCGAAAAGCATTTCCAAACCTACTTTGTTATCACTATATGGATGACATCCTGATCTGTGGGCCAGATGAGAGGTCTCTGCCCTCGGCTCTAACCTTCCTACAGAAGCAATTGGCAGAGTGGGGACTAACTATATCCCCTGAAAAGATCCACGCAGGTAACCTACAGAAATACCTTGGTATGCAGCTCTCTAACGCAACAGTAAAACCTCAATTGGTCCAGATCCATAGGGATCACCTGCACACATTGAATGACTTCCAGAAACTTCTAGGAGACATTAATTGGATCCGACCATATATAAAAATCACTACAGCAGAATTGAAACCCTTATTTGATATCCTGCCTGGAGATTCTAAATTAGACTCCCCAAGAACTCTTACCCCAGCTGCCATTAGATCATTACAGTTGGTTGAAAGCAGACTAGCCTTAACTGCAGCAGATAGATGTGACCTGGAAAAGCCTATAAATGCCGTAGTTATCCCGACCCCTGGATCACCCACAGGAGCACTATGGCAGGGAGGACCCCTGTTATGGATTTACCTGCCCCATAATCTTAGCCGTGTCATCACCCCGTATGCTACAGCTGTAGCTATGATAGCAAGCAAAATATTCAAAGCTAGCATACAGGTCCTCGGGAGACTGCCCGATGCGTGTATAGTCCCTTATGACAAAACCCAAGTGAACATTCTAACACATGGAAATGATGATTGGGCCATTTTGACGATCGCTTATCCTGTCACATTTGATAATCATTATCCCTCACACCCCCTAATTGGATTTTACAAAAATACACCCCTCATATGGCCTAAATCATGCCGATTAGAGCCATTGGTTGATGCCCTCACGGTGTTTACAGATGGTAGCAAATCTGGAACTGGTGCCTACGTGGTGGAAGGAGAGGTAGTTCCGGTTGTTGTGCCATCAACCTCAGCTCAAAGAACTGAATTGTTGGTAATTATGTGTGTTTTACAAAGGTTTCAAAATCAGCCTATCAATATTATTTCAGACAGTAAATATGCAGTTGTAGCTACCAGATCTGTTGAGACTGCCATTATCTCAGCCAGTCAATCAGAAATTTCCTCCCTGCTGATTGAATTGCAAGACCTCATTCTCTCTCATGGTGCCCCTTTTTATATCGGACATCTCAGAGCACACTCGGACCTCCCAGGGCCTATGGCTAAGAGAAACGGAATAGCTGACACGGCCGCACGCTTTCATGTCTGTAGCGCCTTGGAAGACGCGAGAACCTATCATAAAAAGGTGGCATGTCAATGCCCAAACTTTAAAGATGCGTTTTAACATCTCAAGAGCTGATGCACGAGACATCGTGAAGTCTTGTGGTAATTGTGTAACACATTTGCCTATGCCCTCCCTAGGGGTAAATCCCAAAGGGCTCTTACCTAACCATCTATGGCAAATGGATGTTACCCATGTTCCTTCCTTCGGACAACAAAGATACGTCCATTTAAGTGTAGACACTTGCTCGGGGATTGTTAACGCGACCCCCTTGTGAGGGGAAATTATCAAAAATGTGATGTCCCATTGCCTGTGCAGTTTTGCCTGCTGGGGAGTGCCAAAGCACTTGAAAACAGACAATGCCCCTGCTTACACTTCTGCAGGCTTTCGCAGCTTCATGGCCTACTACAATATCCAGCATGTTACAGGCATACCATATAATCCTCAAGGCCAGGGCATTGTGGAACGTGCACACATGACCTTTAAAACTACCTTGCAAAAAATACAAAAAGGGGGAATTGGAGAGGAGTATCGTACACCCAATGACCTCACCAATCTGGTCACCTTTATTTTAAATTTTCTCACGGTTGACAAGGACGGCACTTCGGCCGCGGAACGTCATTGGGGCCAACAGAAAATGCAGCAGTCAATGGTGAAATGGAAAGATGTCCTTACTGGCTGATGGAAGGGACCTGACCCGGTGCTTCGGTGGCACCGAGGTTCCCTTTGTGTTTTCCCACAGGATGCGCCTGCTCCACTCTGGGTGCCGGAACGCCTCACCAGGCTGGTGGCCGTGGAACCTGTGGAGGATGCAGGTGATGATGATGATAGCGACGACGACTGTCCTGCAGCCTGTTCCCATGAAGGCGGAGCCAGTTCAACTGTGGCCGAGACAAGAGACTGCCCAGCTTCAGGCCCTTCTTCAAATGGCTCAGCATAGAGTGCATTCTTCTCACCCGAACTCATGTTTGCTACTGACGCTTATTTTTATGCAACAGGTGTTGGCCCAGGGCTCATTATATTGGGCATACATCCCCGATCCACCCCTGTTACAGCCCGTGGGTTGGGATGTGAGTTCTATTCCTGTATATGTTAATGATACTGTCTTGCTAGGCCCTCCCTTTTCTGTTCATATCTGGCCACAGCAGGCTGCCATATCTTACAAGGGCTATTCTGATGTATATCCCATATGCTTTGCGATGAAGCGCACAATACCACGCTGCTTAAGTGTTTCCCCGCGATCTGGTTATAGTGGTGTGAGTATAGCTGGCCTTGACACTACCTATAGCACCATAGTGACTTCTGGTATAGCCCCACGGGATATTCCACTTTGTGCAGCTAACTTAAGTATAGCTAAGGGGATTGGAGTACCCTGGAGGCTCTGCCTAGGACAAAAAGCTACTAAGTACTCACTAGAGGATAGATTTGAGCTTTGGGATTGGGGGCCTATAATATCTTCCGGATGTCCTGAATGCCGTCCGAAAATACCCCCAATTCTCTCTCCTCAACGTGGCTATCCGGTGCAAACTGAGATTTGGAAACTTATTGCCGCCTTTGGAGGCACCACACTCCTTGTCCCGCAAACCAGTAACGCTAAGACCATATTTGGATATGAGAATATTGGACAAATACTCAGATACCCCCAAGCCTGCGTGCCCCATCCATTCATGCTAGTTGTAGGAAACCTTACAGTAAAAAAGGAAAATGCCACTTATCATTTCTCTTGTTATAACTGTACCCTAATCAATTGTATTCAAGGAGTGCTGCCAGGCGATGTATTATTAGTGGCAAAACAGCCCCCATTTGTTATGATCCCAGTTAATATCTCCAAACCATGGTATTCTAACCGAGGCTTAGAGTTGTGGGAGCGTGTACAGGCTGCCCTAAGCTGACCCCGACGAGAGCTAGGATTGTTGTTACTCGGGATAGTCACCTTAATCACCCTAATTGCAACAGCTACCACAGCATCTGTGTCCCTTGCTCAGGCTGTGCATACTGCTGATACTGTGGATCAGCTCGCAAATAACACTTCTGCCGTGCTGGGAATTCAGAAAGATATAGATAAAAGGGTTGAAACCCGGTTAAATGCACTATATGATACTGTTAGATTTCTAGGGGAGGAAATTCAGAGCTTAAAATTGCGCACCAGGATCCGGTGTCATAGCGATTATCACTGGATTTGCATAACCTCTAAAAAATATAATGCCTCTGAGACTTCGTGGGACCGAGTACAACGCCATCTCGAGGGGGTATGGTCTAACTCTAATCTATCCCTTGATCTGTTGCAATTACATCAAGAAATATTAGATATTGAAGAAGCTCCTCATGCCAAGTTAACTGTTGCTCAGCTTGCTGAAAACTTTGTAAGCTCCTTGATTTCTCACTTTCCTTCCCTGACGCATGCATGGTATGTTGTAGGAACAATTATAGGAGTGCTAGTGGTAATTGTTCTTTTCATGTGCCTCTTGCCTTGTGCGGTTAAAATTATACTCGCAGAAGTTTGTAAGTTAAGAACCATCATACGTAACCATCAACTAATCAACTGCTGTGGGCTCAGAATGTCACCTTTAACGCCACCCAGGTATCTCTTGGCTCCGTCAGCGAATTGGTTAGTATGTTATAACAATCAGTCTCATTCCTCAAAAACTGGGCAGGCATAGGAGCCCTGATTATGATGATGATTCTGGCTCAAGTGCTCCTTCTACAATGCATCGCGCGACAACAACGGCTACAGCAACAGGCTTTGGTCTAAGCCATGATGGCTCTGGAGGCTGGCACCTCCCCCCCCAAATATGGCTTAGTATGCTGGGTCGGTACCCAAAGACGGGTAAGACTGATCCCTCACCATAGCAACTTAAGACAGGGGCTCCTCGGCCAGGGGGAGTACCCGATGACGGGTAAGCATGTGTGCTGAGGATTGGCAACCTAAGACAGGCACGATCCCTGCCATATAAACAATAAAAAAGGGGGAGCTGTGGAGATCCATCCAGCAGATGCAAGGAGTCACGTAGACGGGAGTGCCTGAAGATTGAGGAACTGAGAATGATTGGATTAGGAGGATGTGGGTGCGCTCGTGGCTGACGCACACAGCACCAGGAGCCAAGAGATAAACGCATGATCACCGCTAGAGAACAATAGAGTCCTGTATGGTTACATAAGGGTCCACAAGGACACTGCGTGCACGGCGTTATGATTGGCAAAATAGGGAGGCGAGAACGGGTGAACTTCGTGAATACTGCTGTAAGTGCTTGGTGCGGCGCGGCCGCCATTACTCATAAAAGAAGCTTGCCACTCACCTCGTCTGGGGGTCCTTTTGCGGGCCAAGAGCGACAGGGTCCGAGGTGCTCAGTGTGCGGCCAGCTGTCTGGGTGGGGCCAGGAGGTCCAGGCACAGGCTATGTCAGAAAGGGCATGAGTGCCCAGGTCAGCATATATATTTGGGGTACAGCCGAATGGCGTGCAGGTTGATCCTCATTTGGGGTTTCTGGATAGCCCCAGAGGGCAATGTTTTTCTTCTGGAGGGTAGGCCGAGTGCTGCATTGTAGTTCTGGATTGCGAAACTAGAGGGATTTTGGGCCAGTAGTCTGAGGACGGAAGTCTGAGAACCCAAGCTAGGCCTAGGTTTCTGGGTGAGGATATGGCAGGCACAATCTACAGACCTGAATGGAGATCTCGTGCATCAGAAGTCAGGGCGAGGATCAGATGATCGCTCAGGTTGGACAGTCTGTCCCTGATAGACCCTTCTTGAAGGGGGGGTGGATCACGAGGCCATGGGGGTTTTCCCACGATGGGAGTTGTGAGAAGCTCCTTACTGCAAAGATTCTTCTACAGGACAATTGAGACCTGTTGGTTGGCTCCAGGTCAACGATTCCGAGCAGGGTTCTAAGGATGGATGGCTGGGTAGCCCACCCCGCATTCCAATTGACTCCAAGCAACAAGACAGGTGAGATCTGCTGGATCTGGGGGAGCAACCGAGGAGGCTGAGTTGAAATGAACTCTCCCGTGGATGTGTCCTAATATGATGTTGAGTCTATGGAGACCTTGGAATGAAGCGGTGGCACTGGGGCCCTGAAGGGTTCTCCTAAAGAGAGGCTTTCACACAGCTCCATCGTGCAAATTTCCCATGTGTAAATGAGATTTGTTCTGATGGGTGAGTCAAGAAACAGCCATATGCTGTTATTGAAATCCAGGCCTCTGAGGAGAGATGCCTGGAAAACAAAGCAATGGATCCGATAGGTGCCTAGGGTCCTGTTCGTTCCTTTTTACCTCTGGGGACATCAGTCTACGTGTCTGAGTGCAGGTAGGTGCTCAGATGGGCCCAGATTGCCCCTGTTTGTCCTGGGAAGCCACAAATATTGGGATGGCCTCAGGGAATTTCGAAGTTTATCCTATTAGTAGGGTTGTGGCCATTGGAATGGGCACATACAATTCACTTGGAGAGGGCAAGAACAGTCGTCAGATTTGGCTCCAGGGGCCTGAGCCTGTAGGTTGTGTAGGCCAGGGCTGTTTGGACAGTTGTCTGAAAACACAAACTCGGATTATGTTTCGGGTCATAGGTATGGCAGGACGGATATACAGACCATAAGGAGAACTCTTCGGGATATGAAAAAAGGGCGAGTGTGAGGCTGTTGCTCAAGTTTTTGTCTCTGGATATCGTGTCACTCATGGTCGTGAAATTTCCGGGTGACTTCATGGGAAATGGACGAGTCTTACTCTCTGGTGCTTTGGCCCCGTCCAAAGAGTTTGGGGTCATTCTGTGGGATGGAAGGAGTCCGTTACTTTGTTGTTGTTGGTTTGTTCGTTTTGTTTTTCAACCTCAGGTGTCCCACCAAATGAGGGATTCCAGAGTAGAGCCCTGGGGAGGGGCGACTGGACAACCAGAAATCTGGTTAAAAATTGGGGCCTAGGGACATGTCAAGCCCATGATGACATCTAATTGTTCAGCCACTGAGAGGACGTACTAGAGGACAGGACTCACGCTGAGGGTCACAATGCATGTTTATGTCCTCTTCGCACTCAAGAATGGGCGGGGCCTCAGGATGAATGCTGGTTTCTCTTACACTGAACGTTGGACAACATGCCAACCACAAGGTTTCTTGCCGTGGGTAAGGAAGAGTTCTGATTTCTGCATCACAGTCACCCCTGGGCAGTGATTGGAGATAAGGTCTAGGTTCTGAAGCCTGAAAACTGAGGTAGGGAAAAGATGATGAACTAAGGCCATGGCCGGTCTGATGTGCTCAGTGTGCGGTCAGCAGTCTGGGTGTTGGTCACGAGGTCCGGGCTCAGGTTGTCAGACAGTGCATTAGTGCCCAGGTTAGACTATATATTTTGGGTGCATTCGAGTGCCGTGTAAGTTCTTATATGAAAAACTCTTCAGGATATGAAGAATGAGCGTGTCTGAGGCGCGTGCTCAGGCTTTTCTCTCTGGATTTTGTATCAGCGATGGCCGTGGAATGTTGGGGACGTCTCATGGGCCGTGGACGAATCTTGCTCTCTGTGGACTTGGCCCGATCCCAATTGTTTTTCGTCAATCTGTGGGATGGCAGGACTCCTTTCAGGTTTGTTACCTCAGGTGTCCCACCAAAAGAGGAATTCCAAAGCAGAGCCCTGGGGAATAGTGAAGGGACAACGCGAACTATGGTTAAAAATTGGGGCCTAGGGGCATGGCAAGCCCAATATGCTGTCTCTCCATCCAGCCACTGAGAGGCCTTACCTGAGGATTGGGCTCAGGCTGAGGGTTACAATGTGTGTTGGTGATCAATGTGGCCCGGAAGCATGGGCGGGGCTTCATGGGCCACACTGGTTTCAACTGCACTGAACCTTGGACAACATGCCAACCACAAGGTTTCTTGCCATGGGGAAAGAGTTCTGATGTCTGCATCATTTTCAAACCCGGGCCGTGATTGGAGATAAGGTCTAGGTTCTGAAGCCTGAAAACCGAGGTTGAGAAGAGATGACGACCTAAGGCCATGGCGGGTCCGATGTGCTCCGTGTGCGGCCAGCTGTCTGGGTGGGGCCAGGAAGACCAGGATCAGGCTGTGTCAGAAAGAGCATTAGTGCCCAGGTCAGCCTATATATTTGGGGTACAGCTGAATGGCGTGCATGTTGATCCTCATTTGGGGTTCCTGGGTAGCCCCAGAGGGCCATGTTTTTCTTCTGGAGGGCAGGCAGAGTGCTGCATTGTAGTTCTGGATTGCCAAACTGGAGGGCTTGTGGGCCAGTAGACTGAGGACGGAAGTCTGAGAAAGCAAGCTAGGCCTAGGTTTCTGTGTGAGGATATGGCAGGCACAATCTACAGACCTGAATCGAGATCTCGAGCATCTGAAGTCAAGGCGAAGATCAGACGATCGCTCTGGTTGGACATTCTGTCCCTGAGGGCACCTTCTTGAAGGGGGGGTGGTGGATCACGAGGCCATGGGAGTTTTCCCATTATGGGAGTTGTGAGAAGCTCCCAACTGCAAAGATATCTTCTGCAGGATAATTGAGACCTGTTGGTTTGCTCCAGGACAACGATTCCGAGCGGGGTTCTAAGGATGGATGGACCGGTAGCCCACCTCGCATTCCAATTGTCACCAAGCAACAAGACAGGTAAGATCTACTGGATCTGGGAGAGCAACCGAGGAGGCTGAGTTGAAATGGACTCTCTCGTGGATGTGTCCTAATATGATTTTGTGTCTATGGAGACCTTGGAATGAAGCGGTGGCACTGGGGCCCTGGAGGGTTCTCCTAAAGAGAGGCTTTCACATAGCTGCATCGTGCAAGTTTCCCATGTGTAGATGAGATTTGTTCTGATGGGTGAATCAAGAAACACCATATGCTGTTATTGAAATCCAGGCCTTTGAGGAGAGAAGCCTGGAAACCAAAGCAATGGATCCGATAGGTGCCTAGAGGCCTGTTCGTTCCTTTTTACCTCTGGGGACATCAGTCTACGGGTCTGAGTGCCGGTTGGTGCTCAGATGGGCCCAGATTGCCCCATTTGTCCTGGGAAGCCACAAATATTTGGATGGCCTCAGGGACTTTGAGGTTTATCCTCTTAGTAGGGTAGTGGTCATTGAAATGGGCACATACAATTCCTTGGTGAGGGCAAGCACAGTCGTCAGGTAGGGCTCCAACGGCCTGAGCCTGTAGGGTGTTAGGCCAGGGCTGTTTGGACAGTTGTCTGAAAACTCAAACTCGGCTTACGTTTCGGGTCATAGGTTTGGCAGGACTGATCTACAGACCAGGAGGAGAACACTTCGGGATTTGAAAAAAGGTCGAGTGTGAGGCTCTTGCTCACGTTTTTGTCTCTGGATTTAGTGTCACTCACGGTCATGAAATTTCCAGGTGACTTCATGGGAAATGGACGAGTCTTACTCTCTGGTGGTGTGGCCCCGTCCAAAGAGTTTGGGGTCATTCTGTGGGAGGGAAGAAGTCCGTTGTTCTGTTGCTGTTGATTTGTTTTGTTTTGTTTTTCAACCTCAGGTGTCCCAACAAATGAGGGATTCCAGAGTAAAGCCCTGGGGAGGGGCGACCGGACAACCAGAAATCTGGTTATAAATTGGGGCCTAGGGACATGTCAAGCCCATTATGACATCTAATGGTCCAGCCTATGAGGGGACGTACTAGAGGAAAGGACTCACGCTGAGGGTCACAATGCGTGTTTATGCCCTCGTCGCACTCAAGAATAGCCGAGGCCTCAGGGTGAATGCTGGTTTCTCCTACACTGAACGTTGGACAAAATGCCAACCACAAGGTTTCTTGCCATGGGTAAAGAGAGTTCTTATTTCTGCATCACAGTCACCGCGGGGCAGTGATTGGAGATAAGTTCTAGGTTCTGAAGCCTGAAAACTGAGATAGGGAAGAGAGGATGACCTAAGGCCATGGCGGGTCTGATATGCTCAGTGTGCGGTCAGCTGTCTGGGTGTTGGTCATGAGGTCCAGGCTCAGGTTGTCAGACAGTGCATTAGTGCCCAGGTAAGACTATATATTTTGGGTGCATTCGAGTGCCATATAGGTTTTTTTCTGAGAACTCTTCAGGATATGAAGAATGAGCCAGTCTGAGGCACGTGCTCAGGCTTTTGATTCTGGATTTTGTATCAGCGATGGCCGTGGAATGTGGGGGAGGCCTCATGGGCCATGGACGAATCTTGCTCTCTGTGGATTTGGCCCGATCCCAATTGTTTTTCTTCAATCTGTGGGATGGGAGGACTCCTTTCAGGTTTGTTACCTCAGGTGTCCCACCAAAAGAGGATTTCCAAAGCAGAGCCCTGGGGAAGAGTGAAGGGACAACCCGTTCTATGGTTAAAATTGGGGCCTAGGGGCATGGCAAGCCCAATACACTGTCTCTCCATCCAGCCACTGAGAGGCCTTACCTGAGGACTGGGCTCAGGCTGAGGGTCACAATGTGTGTTTGTGACCAATGTGGCCCGCAAGCATGGGCGGGGCCTCATATCGACACTGGTTTCAAATACATTGAACCTTGGACAACATGCCAACCACAAGGTTTCTTGCCATGGGGAAAGAGTTCTGATTTCTGCATCATTTTCAAACCCGGTCCGTGATTGGAGATAAGGTCTAGGTTCTGAAGCCTGAAAACTGAGTTTGAGAAGAGATGACGACCTAAGGCCATGGCGGGTCGTTGTGCTCAGTGTGCGGCCAGCTGTCTGGGTGGGCCCAGGAGGTCCAGGCTCTGACTGTGTCAGAAAGGGCATTAGTGCACAGGTCAGCCTATATATTTGGGGTACAGAAGAATGGCGTGTAGGTTTATCCTCATTTGTGGTTTCTAGCTAGCCCCAGAAGGCAATGTTTTACTTCTGGAGAGCAGTCAGAGTGCTGCATTGTAGTTCTGGATTGCCAAACTGGAGGTCTTGTGGGCCAGTAGTCTGAGGACGGATGTCTGAGAACCCAAGCTAGGCCTAGGTTTCTGGGTAGGGATATGGCAGGCACAATCTACAGACCTGAATCGAGATCTCGTGCATCTGAAGTCAGGGCGAGGATCAGACGATCGCTCAAGTTGGACATTCTTCCCTGATGGCCTCTTCTTGACGGGGGGGTAGATCACGAGGCCATGGGGGTTTTCCCACTCTGGGAGTTGTGAGAAGCTCCCAACGGCAAAGATTCATCTGCAGGACAATTGAGACCTGTTGGTTGTCTCCAGGACAAGGATTCCGAGCAGTGTTCTAAGGATGGATGGCTGGGTAGCCCACCTCGCATTCCAATTGTCTCCACGCAACAAGACAGGTTAGATCTGCTGGATCTGGGGGAGCAACAGAGGAGCTGAGTTGAAATGGACTCTCCTTTGGATGTGTCCTAATATGATTTTGTGTCTACGGAGACCTTGTAATGAAGCGGTGGCACTGGGGCCCTGACGGGTTCTCCTAAAGAGAGGCTTTCACATAGCTGCATCGTGCAAGTTTCCCATGTGTAGATGAGATTTGTTCTGATGGGTGAGTCAAGAAACAGCCATATGCTGTTATTGAAATCCAGGCCTCTGAGGAGAGATGCCTGGAAGTCAAACCAATGGATCCGATAGATGCCTAGGGGCCTGTTCGTTCCTTTTTACCTCTGGGGACATCAGTCTACGGGTCTGAGTGCCGGTAGGTGCTCAGATGGGCCAGATTGCCCCTGTTTGTCCTAGGAAGCCACAAATATTGGGATGGCCTCAGGGACTTTGGAGGTTTATCCTCTTAGTAGGGTTGTGGCCATTGGAATGGGCACATACAATTCCCTTGGAGAGGGCAAGCACCGTCGTCAGGTTTGACTCCAGGGGCCTGAGCCTGTAGGATGTGTAGGCCAGGGCTGTTTGGACAGTTGTCTGAAAACACAAACTCGGCTTATGTTTCGTGTCATAGGTATGGCAGGACTGATCTACAGACCATGAGGAGAACTCTTCGGGATATGAAAAAAGGGCGAGTGTGAGGCTGTTGCTGAAGTTTTTGTCTCTGGATATCGTGTCACTCATGATCGTGAAATTTCCGGGTGACTTCATGGGAAATGGACGAGTCTTACTCTCTGGTGGTTTGGCCCCGTCCAAAGAGTTTGGGGTCATTCTGTGGGATGGAAGAAGTCCGTTGATCTGTTTTTGTTGATTTGTTTTGTTTTGTTTTTCAACGTCAGGTGTCCCACCAAAAGAGGGATTCCAGAGTAGAGCCCTGGGTAGGGGCGACAGGACAACCAGAAATCTGGTTAAAAATTGGGGCCTAGGGACATGTCATTCCCATTATGACATCTAATGGTCCAGCCACTGAGAGGACGTAGGCCTCATGGGCCATGGACGAATCATGTTCTCTGTAGATTTGGCCCGATCCCAATTGTTTTTCATCAATCTGTGGGATGGGAGGACTGCTTTCAGGTTTGTTACCTCAGGTGTCCCCCCAAAAGAGGAATTCCAAAGCAGAGCCCTGGGGAAGAGTGAACACAACCCGAACTATGTTTAAAAATTGGGGCCTAGTGGCATGGCAAGCCCAATATTCTGTCTCTCCATCCAGCCACTGAGAGGTCTTACCTGAGGACTGGGCTCAGGCTGAGGGTCACAATGTGGGTTTGTGACCAATGTGGACCGCAAGCAGGGGCAGGGCCTCATGGGCCACACTGGTTTCAACTACACTGAACCTTGGACAACAGCCAACCCAAAGGTTTCTTGCCATGGGGAAAGAATTCTGATTTCTGCATGATTTTCAATCCCGGGCCGTGATTGGAGATAAGGTCTAGGTTCTGAAGCCTGAAATCCGAGGTTGAGAAGAGATGACGACCTAAGGCCATGGCGGGTCCGATGACCTCAGTGTGTGGCCAGCTGTCTGGGTGGGGCCAGGAGCTCCAGGCTCAGGCTGTGTCATAAAGGGCATTAGTGCCCAGGTCAGCCTAGATATTTGGGGTACAGCCGAATGACGTGCAGGTTGATCCTCATTTGGAGTTTTTGGCTAGCTCCAGAAGGCAATGTTTTTCTTCTGGAGGGCCGGCAGAGTGCTGCATTGTAGTTCTGGTTTGCCAAACTGGAGGGCTCTTGGGTCAGTTGTCTGAGGACGGAAGTCTGAGAAACCAAGCTAGGCCTAGGATTCTGGGTGAGGATATGGCAGGCAAAATCCTCAGACCTGAATCGAGATCTCGTGCATCTGATGTCAGGGCGAGGATCAGACGATCACTCAGGTTGGACATTCTGTCCCTGATGGCCCCTTCTTGAAGGGGGGGTTGATCACGAGGCCATGGGGGTTTTCCAATGATGGGAGTAGGGAGAACCTCCCAATTGAAAAGTATTCTGCAGGACAATAGAGACCTGTTGGTTGGCTCCAGGAAAATGATTCCGAGCAGGGTTCTAAGGATGGATGGCTGGATAGCCCACCTCGCATTCCAATTGACTCCACGTAACAAGACAGGTTAGATCTGCTGGATCTGGTGAAGCAACCGAGGAGGTTCAGTTCAAATGGACTCTCCCGTGGATGAGTCCTAATATGATTTTGCGTGTATTGAGACCTTAGAATGAAGCGGTGGCACTGGGGCCCTGAAGGGTACTCCTAATGACAGGCTTTCACACAGCTCCAATGTGCTAGTTTCCCATGTGTAGATGAGATTTGTTCTGATGGGTGAGTCAAAAACAGCCATATGCTGTTATTGAAATCCAGGCCTCTGAGGAGAGATGCCTGGAAAACAAAGCAATGGATCCTATATGTGCCTAGGGGCCTGTTCGTTCCTTTTTACCTCTGGGGACATCAGTCTATGCGTCTGAGTGCCCGTAGGTGCTCAGTTGGGTCCAGATTGCCCCTGTTTGTCCTGGGGAGCCACAAATATGGGAGGGCCTAAAGGACTTTGGATGTTTATCCTATTAGTAGGGTTGTGGCCTTTGGAATGGGCACATACAATTCCCTTGGAGAGGGCAAGCACAGTCGTCAGTTTTGGCTGCAGGATCCTGAGCCTATAGCGTGTGTAGGCCACGGCTGTTTGGACAGTTGTCTGAAAACACAAACTCGGCTTGTGTTTCGGGTCATAGGTATGGCAGGACGGATCTACAGACCATGAAGAGAACTCTTCGGGATATGAAAAAAGGGCGAGTGTGAGGCTCTTGCTCAAGTTTTTGTCTCTGGATATCGTGTCACTCATGGTCGTGAAATTTCCGGGTGACTTCATGGGAAATGGACGAGTCTTACTCTCTGGTGGTTTGGCCCCGTCCAAAGAGTTTGGGGTCATTCTGTGGGAGGGAAGAAGTCCGTTGTTCTGTTGCTATTGATTTGTTTTGTTTTGCTTTTCAGCCTCAGGTGTCCCACCAATTGAGGGATCCCAGAGTAAAGCCCTGGGGAGGGGCGACCGGACAACCAGAAATCTGGTTAAAAATTGGGGCCTAGGGACATGTCAAGCCCATTATGACATCTAATGGTCCAGCCACTGAGAGGACGTACTAGAGGACAGGACTCACGCTGAGGGTCACAATGCGTGTTTATGCCCTCGTCGCACTCAAGAATGGGCGGGGCCTCAGGGTGAATGCTTGTTTCTCCTACACTGAACGTTGGACAACATGCCAACCACAAGGTTTCTTTCCATGGGTAAGGAAGAGTTCTGATTTCTGCATCACAGTCACCCCTGGGCCGTGATTGGAGATAAGGTCTAGGTTCTGAAGCCTGAAAACAGAGGTAGGGAAGAGATGATGACCTAAGGCCATGGCGGGTCTGATGTTCTCAGTGTGCCGTCGGTTGTCTGGTTGTTGGTCACGAGGTCCGGGCTCAGGTTGTCAGACAGTGCTATAGTGCACAGGTTAGACTATATATTTTGGGTGCATTCGAGTGCCTTGTAGGTTCTTATCTGAAGAACTCTTCAGGATATGAAGAATGAGCGAGTCTGAGGCGCGTGCTCAGGCTTTTGTCTCTGGATTTTGTATCAGCGATGGACGTGGAGTGTTGGGGTGGCCTCATGGGCCATGGTCGAATCTTGCTCTCTGTCGATTTGGCCGGATCCCAATTGTTTTTCGTCATCTGTGGGAAGGGAGGACTCCTTTCATGTTTGTTACCTCAGGTGTCCCACCAAAAGAGGAATTCCAAAGCAGAGCCCTGGGGAAGAGTGAAGGGACAACCCGAACTATGGTTAAAAATTGGGGCCTAGGGGCATGGAAAGCCCAATATGCTGTCTCTCCATCCAGCCACTTAGAGGCCTTACTTGAGGAAACGGCTCAGGCTGAGGGGTCACAATGTGTGTTTGTGACCAATGTGGCCCGCAAGCATGGTCGGGGCCTCATGGGCCACACTGGTTTCAACTACAATGAAACTTGGACAACATGCCAACCACAAGGTTTCTTGCCATGGGGAAAGAGTTCTGTTTCCTGCATCATTTTCAAACCCGGGCGGTGATTGGAGATAAGTCTAGTTTCTGAAGCTGGAATACCGATGTAGAAGAGATGACAACCTAAGGCCATGTTGGGTCCGATTTGCTCAGTGTGCGGCCAGCTGTCCGGGTGGGGCTAGGAGTTCCAGGGTCAGGCTCTGTCAGAAAGGACATTAGTGCCCAGGTCAGCCTATATATTTGGGGTACAGCCGAATGGCGTGCAGGTTGATCCTCATTTGGGGTTTCTGGGTAGCCCGAGAGGGCAATGTTTTTCTTCTGCAGGGCAGGCAGAGTGCTGCATTGTAGTTCTGGATTGCCAAACTGGAGGGTTTGTGGGCCAGTAGTCTGAGGACAGATGTCTGAGAACCCAAGCTAGGCCTAGGTTTCTGGGTGGGGATATGGCAGGCACAATCTCCAGACCTGAATCGAGATCTCGTGCATCTGAAGTCAGGGCGAGGATCAGACGATCGCTCAGGTTGGACATTCTGTCCCTGATGGCCTCTTCTTGACGGGGGGGTGGATCACGAGGCCATGGGGCTTTTCCCACTATGGGAGTTGTGAGAAGATCCCAACTGCAAAGATTCTTCTGCAGGACAATTGAGACCTGTTGGATGGCTCCAGGACAACGATTCCGAGCAGGGTTCTAAGGATGGATGGCTGGGTAGCCCACCACGCATTCCAATTGTCTCCAAGCAACAAGACAGGTTAGATCTGCTGGATCTGGGGGAGCAACCGAGGTGGCTGAGTTGAAATGGACTCTCCCGTAGATGTGTCCTAATATGATTTTGTGTCTATGGATACCTTGGAATGAAGCGGTGGCACTGGGGCCCTGAAGGTTTCTCCTAAAGAGAGGCTTTCACACAGCTCCATCGTGCAAGTTTCCCATTTGTAGATGAGATTTGTTCTGATGGGAGAGTCAAGAAACAGCCATATGCTGTTATTGAAATCCAGGCCTCTGAGTAGAGATGCCTAGAAACCAAAGCAATGGATCTGATAGGTGCCTAGGGGCATGTTCGTGCCTTTTTAACTCTGGGGACATCAGTCTACGGGTCTGAGTGCAGGTAGGTCCTCAGATGGGCCCAGATTTCCCCTGTTTGTCCTGGGAAGCCACAAATATTATGATTGCCTCAGGGACGTTGTAGGTTTATCCTATTAGTAGGGTTGTGGCCTTTGCAATGGGCACATACAGTTCCCTTGGACAGTGCAAACACAGTCGTCAGGTTTGGCTCCAGGGGCCTGAGCATGTAGGGTGTGTAGGCCAGGGCTGTTTGGAAAGTTGTCGCACTCAAGGATGGGCATGGCCTCAGGATGAATGCTGGTTTCTCCTACACTGAATATTGTACAACATGCCAACCACAAGGACTCACTTGTCCTGCAGAATAATCTTTGCGTTTGGGAGCTTCTCACAACTCCCATCTAGGGAAAACTCCCATGGACTCGTGATCCACCACCCCTTAAAGAAGGGGCCATCAGGGAAGAATGTCCAACCTGAGCGATCGTTTGATCCTCGCCCTGACTTCAGATGCACGAGATCTCGAATCAGGTCTCACCTAGAAAACTAGGCTTAGCTTGGGTTCTCTGACTTCCGTCCTCAGACTACTGGCCCACAAGCCCTCCAGTTTGGCAATCCAGAACTACAATGCAGCACTCTGCCTGCCCTCCAGAAGAAAAACTTTGCCCTCAGGGACTACCCAGAATCCACCAATGAGGATCAACCTGCACGCCATTTTGCTGTACCCCAAATATATAGGCTGACCTGGGCACTAATGCCCTTTATGACACAGCCTGGGCTTGGACCTCCTGGCCCCACTCAGACAGCTGGCCGCACACTGAGCACATCGGACCCGCCATGGCCTTAGGTCGTCATCTCTTCTCAATCTCGGTTTTCAGCCTTCTGAACCTAGACATTATCTCCAATCACGGCCCGGGTATGAAAATGATACAGAAATCAGAACTCTTTCCCCTTGGCAAGAAACATTGTGGTTGGCATGTTGTGCAAGGTTCAGTGTACTTGAAACCAATGTGATATGAGGCCCCGCCCATGCTTGTGGGCCACATTGGTCACAAACGCACATTGTGACCCTTAGCCTGAGCCCAGTCCTCAGGTAAGGCCTCTCAGTGGCTGCATGGAGACACAGCATATTGGGCTTGCCATGCCACTAGACCCCAATTTTTAACCATAGTTCGGGATATCCCTTCAGTCTTCCCTAGGGCTCTGCTTTGGAATTCCTCTTTTGGTGGGACACCTGAGGTAACAAACCTGAAAGGAGTCCTCCAATCCCACAGATTGACGAAAAACAATTGGGATCGGGCCAAATCCACAGAGAGCAAGTTTCGTCCATGGCCCATGACGCTTCCCCAACATTGCACGGCCATCGCTGATACAAAATCCAGAGACAAAAGCCTGAGCACGCGCCTCAGACTCGGTCATTCTTCATATCCTGAAGAGTTCTTCAGATAAGAACCTACACGGCACTCGAATGCACCCAAAACATATAGTCTAACCTGGGCACTAATGCACTGTCAGACAACCTGAGCCCGGACCTCGTGACCAACACCCAGACAGCTGACCGCACACTGAGCACATCAGAACCGCCATGGCCTTAGGTCATCATCTTTTCCCTATCTCAGTTTTCAGGCTTCAGAAACAAACCTTGTCTCCAATTACAGCCCAGGGGTGACTGTGATGCAGAAATCAGAACTCTTCCTTACCCAAGGCAAGAAACCTTGTGGTTGGTATGTTGTCCAACCTTCTGTGAAGGAGAAACCAGCATTCACCCTGAGGCCCCGCCCATTCTTGAGTGCGACGAGGGCATAAACACGCATTGTGACCCTCAGCGTGAGTCCTGTCCTCTAGTACGTCCTCTCCGTGGCTGGACCATTACATGTCAAAATGGGCTTGACATGTCCCTAGGCCCCAATTTTTAACCAGATTTCTGGTTGTCCAGTCGCCCCTCCCCAGGGCTCTACCCTGGAATCCCTCATTTGGTTGGAAACCTGAGGTTGAAAAACAAAACAAAACAAATCAACAGCAACAGAAAACGGACTTCTTCCATCCCACAGAATGACCCCAAACTCTTTGGACGGGGCCACACCCCCAGAGAGTAAGACTCGTCCATTTCCCATGAAGTCACCCGGAAATTTCACGACCATGAGTGACACGATATCCAGAGATAAAAACTTGAGCAAGAGCCTCACACTCGCCCTTTTTTCATATCCCGAAGAGTCCTCCTCATGGTCTGTAGATCAGTCCTGCCATACCTATGACCCGAAACATAAGCTGTGTTTGTGTTTTCAGACAACTGTCCAAACATCCCTGCCCTATATACCCTATAGGCTCAGGCCCCTGGAGCCAAACCTGACGACTGTGCTTGCCCTCTCCAAGGGAATTGTATGTGCCCATTCCAATGGCCACAACCCTACTAATAGGATAAACCTCCGAATCCCTGAGGCTATCCCAATATTTGTGACTTCTCAGGACAAACAGGGGCAATCAGGGCCCATTGGAGCACCTACCGGCACTCAGAACCGTAGACTGATGTCCCCAGAGGTAATAAGGAACGAACAGGCCCCTAGGTACCTATCGGATCCATTGGTTTGGCTTTCAGGCATCTCTCCTCAGAGGCCTGGATTTCAATAACAGCATATGGCTGTTTCTTGACTCACCCATCAGAACAAATCTCATCTACACATGGGAAACTTGCACGATGGAGCTGTGTGAAAGCCTCTCTTTAGGAGAACCCTTCAGGGCCCCAGTGCCACCGCTTCATTCCAAGGTCTCCATAGACACAAAATCATATTAGGACAAATCCACGAGAGAGTCCATTTCAACTCAGCCTCCTCGGTTGCTCCAACAGATCCAGCAGATCTAACCTGTCTTGTTGCTTGGAGACAATTGGAATACCAGGTGGGCTACCCAGCCATCCATCCTTAGAACCTGCTCGGAAACGTTGTCCTGGAGCCAACCACAAGGACTCAATTGTCCTGCAGAAGAATCTTTGCAGTTGGGCCATCAGGGACAGAATCCAACCTGAGCGATCGTCTGATCCTCGCCCTGACTTCAGATGCTCGAGATCTCGATTCAGGTCTGTAGATTGTGCCTGCCATATCCTCACCCAGAAACCTAGGCCAAGCTTAGGTTCTCAGACTAACGTCCTCAGACTACTGGCCCACAATCTCTCCAGTTTGGCAATCCAGAACTACAATGCAGCACTCGCCCGGCCCTCTAGAAGAAAAATATTGCCTTCTGGTGCTATCCAGAAACCCGAAATGAGGATCAACCTGCACGCCATTCGGCTATACACCAAATATTTAGGCTGACCTGGGCACGAATGCCCTTTCTGACACAGCCTGGGCCTGGACCTCCTGGCCCCCTCCAGACTGCTGGCCGCACACTGATCACATCGGACCCACCAAGGCCTTAGGTCATCATCTCTTCTCAACCTCGATTTTCAGGCTTCAGAACATAGACCTTATCTCCAATCAGGGCCTGGTTTGAAAATGATGCAGAAATCAGAACTCCTTCCCCATGGCAAGAAACGTTGTGGTTGGCATGTTTTCCAAGGTTCAGTGTCATTGAAACCAGTGAGGCCCATGAGGCCCCGCCCATGCTTGCAGACTACATTGGTCACAAACACACATTGTGACCCTCAGCCTGAGCCCAGTCCTCAGGAAAGGCCTCTCAGTGGCTGGATGGAGAGACAGCATATTGGGCTTGACATGCCCATAGACCCCAGTTTTTAACTATAGTTCGGGTTGTGTCTTCACTATTCCCCAGGGCTCTGCTTTGGAATTCCTCTTTTGCTGGGACACCTGAGATAACAAACCTTAAAGGAGTCCTGCCATCCCACAGATTGACGAAAAACAATTGGGATCGGGCCAAATCCAAAGAGAGCAAGATTCGTCCATGGCCCATGAGGCCTCCCCAAAATTCCACGGCCATCGCTGATACGAAATCCAGAGACAAAAGCCTGAGCACGCGCCTCAGACCCGCTCATTCTTCATATCCTGAAGAGTTCTTCAGATTAGAAACTACACGGCACTCGAATGCACCCACAATATATAGTCTAACCTGGGTACTAATGCACTATCTGACAACCTGAGCACGGACCTCGTGTCCAACACCCAGACAGCTAACCGCACACTCAGCACATCAGATCCGCCATGGCCTTAGGTCATCATCTCTTCCCTACCTCAGTTTTCAGGCTTCAGAACCTAGACTTATCTCCAATCACTGCCCAGGGGTGACTATGATGCAGAAATCAGAACTCTTCCTTACCCATGGCAAGAAACCTTGTGGTTGGCATGATGTCAAACGTTCAGTGTAGGAGAAACCAGCATTCACCCTGAGGCCCCGCCCATTTTTGAGTGCGATGAGGGCATAAACACGCATTGTGACCCTCAGCGTGAGTCCTGTCCTCTAGTACGTCCTCTCAGTGGCTGGACCATTAGATGTCATAATGGGCTTGACATGTCCCTAGGCCCCAATTTTTAACCAGATTTCTGGTTGTCCAGTCGCCCCTCCCCAGGGCTCTACTCTGGAATCCCTCATTTGGTGGGACACCTGAGTTGGAGAGACAGCATATTGGGCTTGACATGCCCCTAGGCCCCAGTTTTTTAACTATAGTTCGGGTTGTATCTTCACTATTCCCCAGGGCTCTGCTTTGGAATTCCTCTTTTGCTGGGACACCTGAGATAACAAACAGCAATCAGAACAACGGACTTCATCCCTCCCACAGAATGACACCAAACTCTTAGGACGGGGCCAGACCCCCAGAGACTAAGACTCGTCCATTTCCCATAGAGTCACCCGGAAATTTCACGACCATGAGTGACACGATATCCAGAGACAAAAACTTGAGCAAGAGCCTCACACTCGCCCTTTTTTCATATCCCGAAGAGTTCTCCTCATGGTCTGTATATCAGTCCTGCCATACCTATGAACCGAAACATAAGCCGAGTTTGTGTTTTCAGACAACTGTCCAAACAGCCTGGCCTACACACCCTACAGGCTCAGGCCCCTGGTGCCAAACCTGACGACTGTGCTTGCCCTCTCCAAGGGAATTGTATGTGCCCATTCCAATGTCCACAACCCTACTAAGAGTACAAACCTCCAAAGTCCCTGAGGCCATCCCAATATTTGTGGCTTCCCAGGACAAACAGGGGCAATCTGGGCCCATCTGAGCACATACCAGCACTCAGACGCGTAGACTTTTGTCCCCAGAAGTAAAAAGGAACGAACAGGCCCTTAGGAACCTATCGGATCCATTGCTTTGGTTTCCAGGCATCTCTCCTCAGAGCCCTGGATTTCAATAACCGCATATGGCTGTTTCTAGACTCACCCATCAGAACAAATCTCATCTACAAATGGGAAACTTGCACAATGGAGCTGTGTGAATGCCTCACTTTAGGAGAACCCTTCAGGGCCCCAGTGCCACCGCGTCATTCCAAGCTCTCCATAGACAGAAAATCATATTAGGACACATCCACGGGAGAGTCCATTTCAACTCAGCCTCCTCGGTTGCTCCCCCAGATCCAGCAGATCTAACCTGTCTTCTTTCTTGGAGACAATTGGAATGCGAGGTGGGCTACCCAGCCATCCATCCTTAGAACCCTGCTCGGAATCGTTGTACTGGAGCCAACCAACAGGTCTCAATTGTCCTGCAGAAGAATCTTTGCAGTTGGGAGCTTCTCACAACTCCCATCGTGGGAAAACCACCTTGGCCTCGTATTCCACCCTCCCCCTTTTCAGGAAGAGGCGATCAGGGGCAGAATGTCCAATCCCCAAGGATCGTCTGATCCTTGCCCTGACTTCAGATGCACGAGATCTCGAATCAGGTCTCACCCAGAAAACTAGGCCTAGCTTGGGTTCTCAGACTTCCGTCCTCAGACTACTGGCCCACAAGCCCTCCAGTTTGGCAATCCAGAACTACAATGCAGCACTCTGCCTGACCTCCAGAAGAAAAACTTTGCCCTCTGGGGCTACCCAGGAACCCCCAATGTGGATCAACCTGCACGCCATTCGGCTGTACCCCAAATATATAGGCTGACCTGGGCACTAATGCCCTTTCTGACACAGCCTGAGCCTGGACCTTCTGGCCCCACCCAGACAGCTGGCCGCACACTGAGCACATCGTACCCGCCATGGCCTTAGGTCGTCATCTGTCGCTCTCGGCCCACAAGAACGACCCGCAGACGAGGTGAGTGGCAAGCTTCTTTTTTAATAATGGCGGCCGCCCGCAAACGAAGCACACAGCGATATTTATGCACGCGCGTTCACCCCCCCCCTCGCCCAATCACAATGCCGCGCACACAGCGTCCTCTTGGCACTCTTATGTAACCATACAGGGCTCTATTGTTCTCTAGCGGTGATCATGCGTTTCTTTCTTGGCTCCTGGTGCTGCTCATGCGTTAGCCACGAGCGCACCCACATCATCCTAAAACAATCATTCTTAATTCCTCAATCTACAGGCACTGCCGTCTACGTGAATCCTTGCATCTGCTGAATCGCTCTCCACAGCTCCCCCTTTTTTATTGTTTATATGGCAGGGATCGTGCCTGTCTTAGGTTGCCAATCCCCAGCACACATGCTTACCCATCATCGGGTACTCCCCCTGGCCGAGGAGCCCCTGTCTTAGGTTGCTATGGTGAGGGATCAGTCTTACCCGTCTTTGGGTACCGACCCAGCATACTAAGCCATATTTGGGGGGGGAGGTGCCAGCCTCCAGAGCCATCATGGCTTAGACCAAAGCCTGTTGCTGTAGCCGTTGTTGTTGCGCGATGCATTGTAGAAGGAACACTTGAGCCAGAATCATCATCATAATCAGGGCTCCTATGCCTGCCCAGTTTTTGAGGAATGAGACTGATTGTTATAACATACTAACCAAATCGCTGACGGAGCCAAGAGATACCTGGGTGGCATTCAAGGTGACATTCTGAGCCCACCGCGGTTGATTTGTTGATGGTTACGTATGATGGCTCTTAACTTATAAACTTCTGCGAGTATAATTTTAACCGCACAAGGCAAGAGGCACATGAAAAGAACAATTACCACTAGCACTCCTATAATTGTTCGTACAACATACCATGCGTGCGTCAGGGAAGGGAAGTGAGAAAACAAGGAGCTTACAAAGTTTTCAGCAAGCTGAGCAACAGTTAACTTGGCATGAGGAGCTTCTTCAATATCTAATATTTCTTGATGTAATTGCAACAGATCAAGGGATAGATTAGAGTTAGACCATACCCCCTCGAGATGGCGTTGTACTCGGTCCCACGAAGTCTCAGAGGCATTATATTTTTTAGAGGTTACGCAAATCCAGTGATAATCGCTATGACACCGGATCCTGGTGCGCAATTTTAAGCTCTGAATTTCCTCCCCTAGAAATCTAACAGTATCATATAGTGCATTTAACCGGGTTTCAATCCTTTTATCTATATCTTCCTGAATTCCCAGCACGGCAGAAGTGTTATGTGCGAGCTGATCCACAGTATCAGCAGTACGCACAGCCTGAGCAAGGGACACAGACGCTGTGGTAGCTGTTGCAATTAGGGTGATTAAGGAGACTATCCCGAGTAACAACAATCCTAGCTCTCGTCGGGGTCGGCTTAGGGCAGCCTGTACATGCTCCCACAACTCTAAGCTGGGGTTAGAATACCATGGTTTGGAGATATTAACTGGGATCATAATAAATGGGGGCTGTTTTACCACTAATAATCCATCGCCTGGCAGCACTCCTCGAATACAATTGGTTAGGGTACAGTTATAACAAGAGAAATGATAAGTGGCATTTTCCTTTTTTACTGTAAGGTTTCCTACAACTAGCATGAATGGATGGGGCACGCAGGCTTGGGGGTATCTGAGTATTTGTCCAATATTCTCATATCCAAATATGGTCTTAGCGTTACTGGATTGCGGGACAAGGAGTGTGGTGCCTCCAAAGGCGGCAATAAGTTTCCAAATCTCAGTTTGCACCGGATAGCCACGTTGAGGAGAGAGAATTGGGGGTATTTTCGGACGGCATTCAGGACATCCGGAAGATATTATAGGCCCCCCAATCCCAAAGCTCAAATCTATCCTCTAGTGAGTACTTAGTAGCTTTTTTGTCCTAGGCAGAGCCTCCAGGGTACTCCAATCCCCTTAGCTATACTTAAGTTAGCTGCACAAAGTGGAATATCCCGTGGGGCTATACCAGAAGTCACTATGGTGCTATAGGTAGTGTCAAGGCCAGCTATACTCACACCACTATAACCAGATCGCGGGGAAACACTTAAGCAGCGTGGTATTGTGCGCTTCATCGCAAAGCATATGGGATATACATCAGAATAGCCCTTGTAAGATATGGCAGCCTGCTGTGGCCAGATATGAACAGAAAAGGGAGGGCCTAGCAAGACAGTATCATTAACATATACAGGAATAGAACTCACATCCCAACCCACGGGCTGTAACAGGGGTGGATCGGGGATGTATGCCCAATATAATGAGCCCTGGGCCAACACCTGTTGCATAAAAATAAGCGTCAGTAGCAAACATGAGTTCGGGTGAGAAGAATGCACTCTATGCTGAGCCATTTGAAGAAGGGCCTGAAGCTGGGCAGTCTCTTGTCTCGGCCACAGTTGAACTGGCTCCGCCTTCATGGGAACAGGCTGCAGGACAGTCGTCGTCGCTATCATCATCATCACCTGCATCCTCCACAGGTTCCACGGCCACCAGCCTGGTGAGGCGTTCCGGCACCCAGAGTGGAGCAGGCGCATCCTGTGGGAAAACACAAAGGGAACCTCGGTGCCACCGAAGCACCGGGTCAGGTCCCTTCCATCAGCCAGTAAGGACATCTTTCCATTTCACCATTGACTGCTGCATTTTCTGTTGGCCCCAATGACGTTCCGCGGCCGAAGTGCCGTCCTTGTCAACCGTGAGAAAATTTAAAATAAAGGTGACCAGATTGGTGAGGTCATTGGGTGTACGATACTCCTCTCCAATTCCCCCTTTTTGTATTTTTTGCAAGGTAGTTTTAAAGGTCAGGTGTGCACGTTCCACAATGCCCTGGCCTTGAGGATTATATGGTATGCCTGTAACATGCTGGATATTGTAGCAGGCCATGAAGCTGCGAAAGCCTGCAGAAGTGTAAGCAGGGGCATTGTCTGTTTTCAAGTGCTTTGGCACTCCCCAGCAGGCAAAACTGCACAGGCAATGGGACATCACATTTTTGATAATTTCCCCTCACAAGGGGGTCGCGTTAACAATCCCCGAGCAAGTGTCTACACTTAAATGGACGTATCTTTGTTGTCCGAAGGAAGGAACATGGGTAACATCCATTTGCCATAGATGGTTAGGTAAGAGCCCTTTGGGATTTACCCCTAGGGAGGGCATAGGCAAATGTGTTACACAATTACCACAAGACTTCACGATGTCTCGTGCATCAGCTCTTGAGATGTTAAAACGCATCTTTAAAGTTTGGGCATTGACATGCCACCTTTTATGATAGGTTCTCGCGTCTTCCAAGGCGCTACAGACATGAAAGCGTGCGGCCGTGTCAGCTATTCCGTTTCTCTTAGCCATAGGCCCTGGGAGGTCCGAGTGTGCTCTGAGATGTCCGATATAAAAAGGGGCACCATGAGAGAGAATGAGGTCTTGCAATTCAATCAGCAGGGAGGAAATTTCTGATTGACTGGCTGAGATAATGGCAGTCTCAACAGATCTGGTAGCTACAACTGCATATTTACTGTCTGAAATAATATTGATAGGCTGATTTTGAAACCTTTGTAAAACACACATAATTACCAACAATTCAGTTCTTTGAGCTGAGGTTGATGGCACAACAACCGGAACTACCTCTCCTTCCACCACGTAGGCACCAGTTCCAGATTTGCTACCATCTGTAAACACCGTGAGGGCATCAACCAATGGCTCTAATCGGCAGGATTTAGGCCATATGAGGGGTGTATTTTTGTAAAATCCAATTAGGGGGTGTGAGGGATAATGATTATCAAATGTGACAGGATAAGCGATCGTCAAAATGGCCCAATCATCATTTTCATGTGTTAGAATGTTCACTTGGGTTTTGTCATAAGGGACTATACACGCATCGGGCAGTCTCCCGAGGACCTGTATGCTAGCTTTGAATATTTTGCTTGCTATCATAGCTACAGCTGTAGCATACGGGGTGATGACACGGCTAAGATTATGGGGCAGGTAAATCCATAACAGGGGTCCTCCCTGCCATAGTGCTCCTGTGGGTTATCCAGGGGATGGGAAAACTACGGCATTTATAGGCTTTTCCGGGTCACATCTATCTGCTGCTGTTATGGCTAGTCTGCTTTCAACCAACTGTAATGATCTAATGGCAGCTGGGGTAAGAGTTCTTGGGGAGTCTAATTTAAAATCTCCAGGCAGGATATCAAATAAGGGTTTCAATTCTGCTGTAGTGATTTTTATATATGGTCGGATCCAATTAATGTCTCCTAGAAGTTTCTGGAAGTCATTCAATGTGTGCAGGTGATCCCTACGGATCTGGGCCAATTGAGGTTTTACTGTTGCGTTAGAGAGCTGCAGGTATTTCTGTAGGTTTCCTGCTTGGATCTTTTCAGGGGATATAGTTAGTTCCCACTCTGCCAATTGCTTCTGTAGGAAAGTTAGAGCCGAGGGCAGAGACCTCTCATCTGGCCCACAGATCAGGATGTCATCCATATAGTGATAACAAAGTAGGTTTGGAAATGCTTTTCGAAAAGGTTCCAATGCTCGACTCACATACAACTGTCATAAGGTGGGGCTATTAGCCATCCCTTGAGGGAGTACTCTCCATTCATATCTTTGATCTGGCTCAGCATGATTAATGGATGGCTGAGTAAAGGCAAAGCGCTCCATATCCACAGGGTGTAAAGGAATGGAGAAGAAACAGTCTTTGATATCTATTATGATAGAGGGCCAATTTTTGGGTAACGCTGTCATGACTGGGAGCCCCAACTGAAGGGGTCCCATGACCTGCATTTGACCATGAATTTGTCGCAGGTCATGTAACAATCGCCATTTGCCTGATTTTTCTTTTTTATCACAAATATGGGAGTATTCCACAGGGACGTGGATTCTTGAAGGTGTCCTGCTTTGAGTTGTTCTTGGACTAATTCTCTTGCCGCTTGTAGCTTGTCTTTTGTTAAAGGCCACTGAGGCACCCAGCGCGGCTCCTGTTGTTTCCAAGTTATTCGAATTGCCTCAGTGGCCGCTAGGAAAAACCCTGACCTCCCATGGAAGGGGGATCGGGATCTCCCTGGCCCTTGGCTCCAAGGCCCTGGCCAGGCTTATATCCCATGTTCCTCATTATGGTTTGGGAGGCCCCACTATACAGTTTTTTCAGTAGTAAGTCTAAATCCATCTGCTCCAGCACATCGCGTCCCCACAGAGAAACGGGGGTGGCACAAACATACGGTTGGAAAATGCCTTTATGTCCCTCCTCATCTTCCCAATCTAAGGATGCGGCACTAATATCTGGGCTGGTAGCTACCCCTAATCCTCGGAGGGTTTGATTAGCCTTAATCAGGGCCCAGGCTTTTGGCCAATCTAGATGATTGATAATACTTTTGTCTGCTCCTGTATCTAGGAGCCCCCAGAATGGTCTTCCTCTGATCCTTAATTTAAGCATGGGCCTCTCTTTCATGCCCATGGTAAGGCACGCGAGGGAAGATTCTGTGGATCCTAGGCCACCTTTCCTCGCCTGGCCTGTGGATGGATATTTTTCGTGATCGCTGGGCAAAATTAAGAGCTGTGCGACCCTATCCCCTGGATTTATAATGTTAATACCCCTCGGAGATGAAATCAGAATTTTAACCTCCCCTTCGAAATCGGGATCAATGACTCCCGGGTGGACCTGAGGTCCCCGCATAGTGGAGGAGCTCCTACCAAGGAGGAGCCCCACCGTTCCTTTTGGAGGCCCTCCATGCAGGTCAGATGGCACGGCCTGCACTCCCATTTCAGGCGTTAGGACCATTCGGGTGGTGGCACAGACATCAAGTCCGGCGGAACCTGTTGTGGCTCTCCTGGGCCCTGCGTGGATTGACTCCCTTGATCGGAGGGTGGGAAAACCCATCGCGGCTTGGTAGGCAGGGACATTGCCACCCCATACATTTGATTCGGGCCCCGGGGGGTGGGGCCCTGCCTCCGGTTTTTTGAACTCCCCCAGTTGTTAGGAGGCAACGGGTTCCCCTCAGTGTCCTCCATGGAGCGACATTCATGTGCCCAGTGATTTCCCTTCCTACATCGCGGGCAACGCTGAGGCTTTCAGCCTCCTGGCGGTACTTTTGGGTGCGCTTTTCCAGTCTGGGTTCCACGCTGCGGGCAATTCCTCTTAACGTGTCCTTCCTGGCCACATTGAAAGCATCCTTTGGGGCGGACTCCTTCCTGGCCGTACATGGCTTGTGCGAAAGCCGCTGCCATAACCTGTCCTTGAATTATAGGCCCCGTTATATCTCTACAGACTTTGATGTAGGCTGATAAGTCCTTTGATCTCCAGGGTCTGATAGCCTCTCTACACCATTTATTGGCATTCTCATAGGCTAACTGCTTGATAAGTGGCATTGCTGTATCAACATCCCCGAACATTCTACCTGCGGTCTGTATCAACCTGTCCACAAAATCAGCATAGGGCTCGTTAGGCCCTTGCAATACTTTGGATAATTGGCCTTGCAAGTCTCCTGCCCCTCTCAAAGTCTTCCAAGCCTTGAGGGCTGCTGCCGTAGCTACCTGTTGATACACCGCAGGGGGGTATGTACTCTGCACATGGGCCCCAAGGTATGGCCCCGTGCCCGTCAGCATTTCCAAACTCCATTGTGGGTTACCTGCGGCCACATTTTCTCCGAGCTGTGTCCTGACAATTGTCCTGATTTTGGATTTTCCATTCTAGATATTGTCCTCCACTTAATACCGCTCTGGTCAAGTTAGCCCAATCCTCAAGAGTGAGGTAAAGTGTTCCCAGCGACTCCACAAGGGAGACAGTGAAAGCTGCCTGGGGTCCATAGGCACTGACTGCCTCCTTAAGCTGCTTTACCAACTTGAAATCTAGTGGCTGGTGGTACCTTTGCTGATTCTGATCTTCTAACACTGGAAAAAAGCCTTTTCCCGGGCCAAGGACCTCTCACCAATTTTCCGCGGTACAGCCCGAACAATAGCACGTCTTGGCGCAGCTGGGCCTATAAGGCGGGGGCCACTCATGGGGTGGCGCCATGGGGGGCTAGAATGCGGAAGCGGTGTAACTTCCCGTTTTTTAATTTTTCGACTGCGCCACAACTGCGGCTTCCGCCCCTGTTTTCAGCTGCGCCATTACTTCTCCCTGCACTCTTAATTCTCCTAATGCCTTTTGCAATTCCGCCTTCTTTTCCTCAAGTTGCTGCCTCACGGTCTCCAAGTCTGTCTGGAGACCGGGAGATTCCCTTTTCTTGTTACTTGCCTCTATCTTTCCTAGCTCCTGTAACTCGCGTTCGGACATCCCTTCTGAGCTTTCACTTTCGGATTCAGAATCTCGGGAGGAGCCCTTACGGGACTCTTCCTTCATTTGCTCAAGGACTTTGCCCCCCTGTTGTACAGCTCGCTGCAAGGGCCCTCGGGGGGATTGCAAACATACCTTCACCAAGGACCACACAGCTAGAGTCCCCGGGGATGAAGAGGGGCAGCGTTTTAAGTCCTCACCCAGGTTTTCCCATTGTGGTACATTTAGGAGCCCTTCTTCTATAAACCAGGGGGCAATCTCTCTCTTCTACTTCTTTCAAAAAGGCCCTCGCGCTTTTTTGCCTTTAAGGGGGTACCGTTCGTCTTGAGGACATCTTTTAAGGAGTCCTACAAGCGAGCAAGATCGTTCCCCATTCCGAGGAAACTTACCTTATAGTCCCCGTAGAACGTCACAAGCAACCTAACGTCCGATCCTCTACGGGGAACCTCCCTGTCAACAGACAGTTATTGGTGCACTCTTTACCTTATCGTTGCTCTTACCTCGAACCTCGTTCTGCGTCTAAAGGTAGGGGTCCTGGGATTTCGGCACCAGTTGTCGCTCTCGGCCCACAAGAACGACCCGCAGACGAGGTGAGGGCAAGCTTCTTTTTTAATAATGGCGGCCGCCCGCAAACCAAGCACACAGCGATATTTATGCACGCGCGTTCACCCCCCCCCTCGCCCAATCACAGTGCCACACATGCAGCGTCCTCGTGGCACTATTATGTAACCATAAAGGGCTCTATTGTTCTCTAGCGGTGATCATGCGTTTCTTTCTTGGCTCCTGGTGCTGCACATGCATCAGCCACGAGCGCACCCACATCCACCTAAACCAATCATTCTTAATTCCTCAATCTACAGGCACTGCCGTCTTCGTGACTCCTTGCATCTGCTGAATGGCTCTCCACAGTCATCTCTTCTCAATCTCGATTTTCAGGCTTCAGAACCTAGACCTTATCTCCAATCACGGCCCGGGTTTGAAAATGATGCAGAAATCAGAATTCTATCCCCATGGCAAGAAACCTTGTGGTTGGCATGTTGTCCAATGTTCAGTGTAGTTGAAACCAGTGTGGCCCATGAGGCCACGCCCATGCTTGCGGGCCACATTGGTCACAAACACACATTGTGACCCTCAGCCTGAGCCCAGTCCTCAGGTAAGTCCTCTCAGTGGCTGGATGGAGAGACAGCATATTGGGCTTGCCATGCCCCTAGGCCCCATTTTTAACCGTAGTTCGGGTTGTGTCTTCACTCTTCCCCAGGGCTCTGCTTTGGAATTCCACTTTTGGGGGGACACCTGAGGTAACAAACATGAAAGGATTCCTCCCATCTCACAGATTGACGAAAAACAATTGGGATCGGGCCAAATCCACAGAGAGCAGGATGCGTCCATGGCCCATGAGGCCTCTCCAAGATTCCACGGCCATCGCTGATACAAAATCCAGAGACAAAAGCCTGAGCACGCGCCTCAGACTCGCTCATTCTTCATATACTGAAGAGTTCTTCAGATAAGAACCTACACGACACTCGAATGCACCCAAAATATATAGTCTAACCTGGGCACTAATGCACTGTCTGACAACCTGAGCCCGGACCTCGTGACCAACACCCAGACAGCTGACCGCACACTGACCACATCAGACCCGCCATGGCCTTAAGTCATCATCTCTTCCCAACCTCAGTTTTCAGGCTTCAGAACCTAGACCTTATCTCCAGTCACTGCCCAGGGGTGATTGTGATGCAGAAATCAGAGAACTCTTCCTTACCCATGGCAGAAACCTTGTGGTCGGCATGTTGTCCAACGTTCAGTGTAGGAGAAACCAGCATTCACCCTGAGGCCCCGCCCATTCTTGAGTGCGATGAGGACATAAACACGCATTGTGACCCTCAGCGTGAGTCCTGCCCTCTAGTACGTCCTCTCAGTGGCTGGACCATTAGATGTCATAATGGGCTTGACATGTCCCTAGGCCCCAATTTTTAACCAGATTTCTGGTTGTCCAGTGGCACTCCCAGGGCTCTACTCTAGAATCCCTCATTTGGTGGGACACCTGAGGTTGAAAAACACAAACAAAACAAATCAACCACAACAGAACAACGGACTTCGTCCCTCCCACAGAATGACCCCAAACTCTTTGGACGGGGCCAAACCCCCAGAGAGTAAGACTCGTCCATTTCCCAGGAAGTCACCTGGAAATTTTTCACGACCATAAGTGACATGATATCCAGAGACAAAAACTTGAGCAAGAGCCTCACACTCGCCCTTTTTTCATATCCCGAAGTGTTCTCCTCATGGTCTGTAGATCAGTCCTGCCGTACCTATGACCCGAAACATAAGCCGAGTTTGTGTTTTCAGACAACTGTCCGAACATCCCTGGCCTACACACCCTACAGGCTCAGGCCCCTGGAGCCAAACAAGACGACTGTGCTTGCCCTCTCCAAGGGAATTGTATGTGCCCATTCCAAAGGACACAACACTACTAATAGGATAAACCTCCAAAGTCCCTGAGGCCATTCCAATATTTGTGGCTTCCCAGGACAAATAGGGGCAATCTGGGCCCATCTGAGCACCTACCGGCACTCAGACCCGTAGACTGATGTCCCCAGACGTAAAAGAAACGAACAGGCCCCTAGGCACCTATCGGATCCATTGCTTTGGTTTCCAGGCATCTCTCCTCAGAGGCCTGGATTTCAATAACAGCATATGGCTGTTTCTTGACTCACCAATCAGAACAAATCTCATCTACACATGGTAAACTTGCACGATGGAGCTGTGTGAAAACCTCCCTTTAGGAGAAACCTTCAGGGTTCCAGTGCCACCGCTTCATTCCAAGGTCTCCATAGACACAAAATTATATAAGGACACATCCACGGGAGAGTCCATTTCAACTCAGCCTCCTCGGTTGCTCCCCCAGATCCAGCAGATCTAAACTGTCTTGTTGCGTGGAGACAATTGGAATGCGAGGTGGGCTACCCAGCCATCCATCCTTAGAACCCTGCTCAGAATTGTTGACCTGGAGCCAACCAACAGGTCTCAATTGTCCTGCAGTAGAATCTTTGCAGTTGGGAGCTTCTCACAACTCTCATCGTGCAAAAACCCCATGGCCTCGTTATCCAACCCCCTTCAAGAATGGGCCATCAGGGACAGAATGTCCAACCTGAGCGATCGTCTGATCCTCGCCCTGACTTCAGATGCACGAGATCTCGATTCAGGTCTGTAGATTTTGCCTGCCATATCGTCACCCAGAAACCTAGGCCTAGCTTGGGTTCTCAGACATCCGTCCTCAGAAGATTGGCCCACAAGCCCTCCATTTGGCAATCCAGAACTACAATGCAGCACTCTGCCTGCCCTCAAGAAGAAAAACATTGCCCTCTGGGGCTACCCAGAAACCCCAAATGAGGATCAACGGGGCACGCCATTCGGCTGTACCCCAAATATATAAGCTGACCTGGTCACTAATGCCCTTTCTGACAAAACCTGATCCTGGTCTTCCTGGCCCCACCCAGACAGCTGGCCGCACCCTGAGCACATCGGACCGGCCATGGCCTTAGGTCGTCATCTCTTCTCAACCTCGGTTTTCAGGCTTCAGAACCTAGACCTTATCTCCAATCACGGCCCGGGTTTGAAAATGATGCAGACATCAGAACTCTTTCCCCATGGCAAGAAACCTGGTGCTTGGCATGTTGTCTAAGGTTCAGTGTAGTTGAAACCAGTGTGGCCCATGAGGCCCCGCCCATGCTTGCGGGCCACATTGGTCAGAAACACACATTGTGACCCTCAGCCTGCACCCAGTCCTCAGGTAAGGCCTCTCAGTGGCTGGATGGAGAGACAACATATTGGGCTTGCCATGCCCCTAGGCCCCAATTTTTAAACATAGTTCGGTTTGTCCCTTCACTCTTCCCCAGGGCATGCTTTGGAATTCCTCTTTTGGTGGGACACCAGAGGTAACAAACCTGAAAGGAGTCCTCCCATACCTAAGATTGACGAAAAACAATTGGGATCAGGCAAGTCCACAGAGAGCAAGATTCGTCCATGGCCCATGAGGCCTCCCCAACATTCCACGGCCATCGCTGATACAAAATCCAGAGACAAAAGCCTGAGCACGCGCCTCAGACACGCTCATTCATCATATCCTGAAGAGTTCTTCAGATAAGTACCTACACGGCACTCGAATGCACCCAAAATATATAGTCTAACCTGGGCACTAATGCACTGTCTGACAACCTGAGCCCGGACCTCGTGACAAACACCCGGACAGCTGACCGCACACTGAGCACATCAGACCGGCCATGGCCTTAAGTCATCATCTCTTCCCTACCTCAGTTTTCAGGCTTCAGAACCTAGACCTTATCTCCAATCACTGCCCAGGGGTGACTGTGATGCAGAAATCAGAACTCTTCCTTGCCCATGGCAAGAAACCTTGTGGTTGGCATGTTGTCCAACGTTCAGTGTAGGAGAAACGAGCATGCACCCTGAGGCCCCGCCCATTCTTGAGTGCGACGAGGGCATAAACACGCTTTGTGACCCTCTGCGTGATTCCTATCCTCTAGAGCGTCCTCTCAGTGGCTGGACCATTAGATGTCATAATGGGCTTGACATGTCCGTAGCCCCCAATTTTTTACCAGATTTCTGGTTGTCCATTCGCCCCTCCCCAGGGCTCTACTCTGGAATCCCTCATTTGGTGGGACACCTGAGGTTGAACAACAAAATAAAACAATTCAACAACAACAGAACAAAGGACTTCTTCCATCCCACAGAATGACCCCAAACTGTCTGGACGGGGCCAAACCCCCAGAGAGTAAGACTCGTCCATTTCCTATGAAGTCACCCGGAAATTTCACGACCATGAGTGACACGATATCCAGAGACAAAAACTTGAGCAAGAGCCTCACACTCGCCCTTTTTTCATATCCCGAAGAGTTCTCCTCATGGTCTGTAGATCAGTCCTGCCATACCTATGACACGAAACATACGTCGAGTTTGTGTTTTCAGACAACTGTCCAAACAGCCCTGGCCTACACACCCTACAGGCTCAGGCACCTGGAGCCAAACCTGACGACTGTGCTTGCCCTCTCCAAGGGAATTGTATGTGCCCATTCCAATGGCCACAACCCTACTAATAGGATCAACCTCCAAAGTCCCTGAGGCCATCCCAATATTTGTGGCTTCCCAGGGCAAACACGGGCAATCTGGGCCCATCTGAGCACCTACCGGCACTCAGAACCGTAGATTGATATCCCCAGAGGTAAAAAGGAACGAACAGGCCCCTAGGCACCTATCGGATCCATTGCTTTCGTTTCCAGGCATCTCTCCTAAGAGGAATGGATTTCAATAACAGCATATGCCTGTTTCTTGACTACCCATCAGAACAAATCTCATCTGCACATGGGAAACTTGCACGATGGAGCTGTGTGAAAGCCTCTCTTTAGGAGAACCCTTCAGGTACCCAGTGCCAAGGCTTCATTCCAACGTCTCCATAGACACAAAATCATATTAGGACACATCCACGGGAGAGTCCATTTCAACTCAGCCTCCTCGGTTGCTCCCCTAGGTACAGCAGATGTATCCTGTGATGTTTCTTGGAGACTATTGGAATGTGAGGTGTCCTCCCAGCCATCCATCCTTAGAACCCTGCTCGGAATCGTTGTCGTGGATCCATCCAAACGGTCACGTTGTCCTGCAGAAGAATCTTTGCAGTTGGGAGCTTCTCACAACTCCCATCGTGGGAAAACCCCCATGGCCTCGTGATCCACCCCCCTTTCAAGAAGGTGCCATCAGGGACAGAATGTCCAACCTGAGCGATCGTCTGATCCTCGCCATGGCTTCAGATGCACAAGAACTCAATTCAGGCCTGTAGATTTGTGCCAGCCATATCCTCACCAGAAACCTAGGCCTAGATTGGGTTCTCAGACCTCCGTCCTCAGAAACTGGCCCACAATCCCTCCAGTTTGGCAATCCAGAATCACATTGCAGCACTCTGCCTGCCCTCCAGAAGAAAAACATTGCCCTCTGAAACCCCAAATATGGATCAACGCGGCACGCAATTCGGCTGTACCCCAAATATATAGGCTGACCTGGGCACTAATGCACTTTCTGACACAGCCTGATCCTGGACCTCCTGGCCCCACCCAGACAGCTGGCCGCACACCGAGCACATCGGACCCGCCATGGCCTTAGGTCGTCATTTCTTTTCAACCTCGGTTTTCAGGCTTCAGAACCTAGACCCTATCACCAATAACGGCCCGGGTTTGAAAATGATGCAGACATCAGAACTCTTTCCCCATGGCAAGAAACCTTGTGGTTGGCATGTTTTCCAAGGTTCATTGTACTTGAAACCAGTGTGGCCCATGAGGCCCCGCCCATTTTGCGAGCCACATTGGTCACAAACACACATTGTGACCCTCAGCCTGAGCCCAGTCCTCAGGTAAGGCCTCTCAGTGGCTGGATGGAGAGAGAGCATATTGGGCTTGACAAGACCCTAGGCCCCAATTTTGAACCATAGTTCGGGTTGTCTCTTCACTCTTCCCCAGGGCTCTGCTTTAGAATTCCTCTTTTGGTGGGACACCTGAGGCAACAAACCTGAAAGGAGTCCTCCCATCCCACAGATTGACGAAAAAAATTGGGATCGGGCCAAATCCACAGAGAGCAAGATTCGTCCATGGCCCATGAGGCCTCCCCAACATTCCATGGCCAAGGATGATACAAAATCCAGAGACAAAATCCTGAGCACGCGCCTCAGACTCGCTCATACTTCATATCCTGAAGAGTTCTTCAGAAAAAACCTACACGGCACTCTAAAGCACCCAAAATATATAGTCTAACCTGGGCACTAATGCACTGTCTGACAACCTGAGCCCAGACCTTGTCAACAACACCCAGACAGCTGACCGCATACTGAGCACATCAGACCCGCCATGGCCTTAGGTCATCATCTCTTCCCTACCTCAGTTTTCAGGCTTCAGAACCTAGACCTTATCTCCAATCACTGCCCAGGGGTGACTGTGATGCAGAAATCAGAACTCTTCCTTACCCATGGCAAGAAACCTTGTGGTTGGCATGTTGTCCAACGTTCAGTGTAGGAGAAACCAGCATTCACCCTGAGGCCCCGCCCATTCTTGAGTGCGACGAGGGCATAAACACGCATTGTGACCCTCAGCGTGAGTCCTGTCCTCTAGTATGTCCTCTCAGTGGCTGGACCATTAGATGTCATAATGGGCTTGACATGTCCCTAGGCCCCAATTTTTACCAGATTTCTGGTTGTCCAGTGGCCCCTCCCCAGGGCTCTACTCTGGAATCCCTCATTTGGTGGGGCACCTGAGGTTGAAAAACAAAACAAAACAAATCAACAACAACAGAACAACGGACTTTTTGCATCCCACAGAATGACCCCAAACTCTTTGGACGGGGCCAAACCCCCAGAGAGTAAGACTCGTCCATTTCCCATGAAGTCACCCGGAAATTTCACGACCATGAGTGACACGATATCCAGAGACAAAAACTTGAGCAAGAGCCTCACACTCGCCCTTTTTTCATATCCCGAAGAGTTCTCCTCATGGTCTCAAGATCAGTCCTGCCATACCTATGACCCGAAACATAAGCCGAGTTTGTGTTTTCAGACAACTCTCCAAACAGCCCTGGCCTACACACCCTACAGGCTCAGGCCCCTGGAGCCAAACATGAAGACTGGGCTTGCCCTCTCCAAGGGAATTGTATGTGCCCATTCCAATGGCCACAACCCTACTAATAGGATAAAACTCCAAAGTCCCTGAGGCCATCCCAATATTTGTGGCTTCCCAGGACAAACAGGGGCAATCTGGGCCCATCTGATCACCTACCGGCACTTAGACATGTAGACTGATGTGCCCAGAGGTAAAAAGGAACGAACAGGCCCATAGGCACCTATCGGATCTATTGCTTTGGTTTCCAGGCATCTCTCCTTAGAGATCCTTAGAACCCTTAGAACCCTGCTCTTGCGTCTTTCCTTATGGGATATCCTTGAGCCATCCAACAGGTTTCGACTGTCCCACAGGAGTCCTTGTTCATGGACCACCTCACAACGCATATCATGGAAAGCTTCCAAGGTCACATGATGCCCCCAATATTCATGAAGGCGGATAATGGAAAGAAACTCCAACCTGACCCAAAGGCTGATCTTCGCCTTGACTTCAGATGCACGAGATCTTGATTAAGCTCTCTTCAGAGTGCACCTGCTGTGCACTCACCCCAAAATCTAAGCATAGCTGGTGTTCTCAGACTTCCGTCCTCACTCTCCTGGACCACATGCCCTCCATTATGGGATTTCCGAAGACACAGTGCTGCACTCTGCCTGCCCTCTAGAAGAAAAACGTTGTCCTATGGGTCTACCCAGAAACCGCAAATGAGGATAAACCTGCATGCCACTCAACTGTACACCAATTATATAGTCTACCCTGTGCACTAATGCCCTGTCTGACTCAACCTGAGGCCTGAATTCCCAACCGACACCCAGACAGCTTGCCGTACACTGAGACATCTGTACCGCCATGGCCTTAGGTTGCCATCTCTTTCCAAACTGGTTTTCAGGCTACAGAAACCTAGACCTTATCTCTACTCATTTCCCATGGGTGAACCTGATGCAGAAATCATAACTCCTCCTTCCCTCTCGCCAGAATCTTGTGGTTGGCATCTTATCCAAAGTTCAGTGTAGGACCCCTGTAGGGCCTACAGGTGTAGTAGTAGGGCCCCCTAGGGTAGTGTAGGGTCCCTGAGACCCTGCCCATGCTTAAGAGCTGCGGTGGGCACAAACACACATTGGGACCCTCAGTTTGAACCCTGTCCTCAAGTAAAGACTCTCAGTGGCTGGACCATGAGCCCACATATGGGCCCTGCCATATCCAAAGTCACCCAATCTTAACCAGAGGTAGAGACATCTAGTCACCCCTACTCAGGGCTCTGCTCTGGAATCCCTCTTTGGTGGGACATTTGAGGTAAGTAAACACAGAAAGGATTCCTCCCACCCACAGAATGACCCCAATCACTTGGGATCAGGCCATCCCCAGAGAGAAAGACTCCTCCATGGCCCATGAGGCCAGCCCGACATTCCACGGCCACTATTGACACAAAATCCAGAGACATAAGCCTCACCCTTAGGTCATAGCCCAAAAAATTCTCCTCATAGTCTGTAGATCGGGCCTGCCAAACCGTGTTTTCAGACTTCTATCCTGACATCCCTGTCCCACACACCCTCCAGGCTGAGGCCCCTGGAGCCACACCTCAGGACTGTGCCTGCCCTCTCCAAGGAAATTCTTCCCATTCCATTGGCCACAACCCTACAGATTAGGAGAAACCTCCAAAGTCCCAGAGGCCATTCCAATAGTGTAGGCCGCCCAGTACAAAGAGGGGTGATCTGTCACAAGCTGAGCAACGACCTCAAATCACCTGTAGACAGATATCCCAAGAGAAAGGTATTAAACTGGACAGGCCCCTAGAACGTAATTGGTTCCATTGCTTTTGTTTCTAAGCATCTCTCCTCAGAGGCCTGTTTTCCAATACCAGCATATGGGGGATTCCAGAGATACCAATCAGAACAAATCTTGTCTCCACATGGGAAACTTATCCTTTGGACCTCTGTAAAAACCTCCAGTTAGGAGAAACCTTCAGGTAACCGGAGCCACCGCCCTATTCCAAGGTCTCCATGGACACAAACCCGCATTATTATGACCATTCGGCAGGAGAGTACATTTCAACTCAGCCCCGTTGATTACTCCTCCAAAGCCAGAATATCAAACCTGCCTTGTCGCTAGGAGACAACTTGAATGCAAAGCAGACTCTCTAGGCTTCCATCGTTGGAATCTTGCTCTGGCGCCGTTCCATATGGGATGTCCTGGGAGCCTTCCAACAGGTCTTGACTGTCCCGCAGAAGGAATACTTGCAGATTGGAGTATCTCACAACTCCTATCGTGGGAAAACCTACATGGCCTCATGAGATGCTCCCCTTTATAAAGGGGCCATCATGGACAGAAACTGCCACCTGAGCCAACTTCTGATCCATTGCTTTGGTTTCTATGTATCTCTCCTCAGAGGCCTGGTTTCCAATATCAGAATATGGGGGTTTCCTAAGGAAACAATCAGAACAGATCTCATCTCCACATGAGAAACTTGCTCTTTGGAGCTGTGTCAATACCTCAGGTTAGGAGGATCCTTCAGGGCGCTGGCACCATGGCCCAATTCCAAGGTCTCCAAGGACACAAACTTACATTATGATCCATCCTCAGGAGAGTCCATTTCAAATCAGCCCCCACGGCTGCTCACCCAGAGCCAGCAAATCAAACCTGCCTTGTCACTAGGAGACAGTTGGAATGCGAGGTGGGCTGCCCAGGCATCCATCCTTAGAACCCTGCTCTGGAGAATTTCTTTCTTTTTTTTTTTTAATTTTTTATTTTTTATAAACATATATTTTTATCCCCAGGGGTACAGGTCTGTGAATCACCAGGTTTACACCCTTCACAGCACTCACCAAATCACATACCCTCCCCAATGTCCATAATCCCACCCCCTTCTCCCAAACCCCCTCCCCCCAGCAACCCTCAGTTTGTTTTGTGAGATTAAGAGTCACTTATGGTTTGTCTCCCTCCCAATCCCATCTTGTTTCATTTATTCTTCTACCCACTAAAGCCTCCATGTTGCATCACCACTTCCTCATATCAGGGAGATCATATGATAGTTGTCTTTCTCTGCTTGACTCATTTCGCTAAGCATGATACGCTCTAGTTCCATCCATGTTGTTGCAAATGGCAAGATTTCATTTCTTTTGATGGCTGCATAGTATTCCATTGTGTATATATACCACATCTTCTTGATCCATTCATCCGTTGATGGACATCTAGGTTCTTTCCATAGTTTGGCTATTGTGGACATTGCTGCTATAAACATTCGGGTGCATGTGTCCCTTTGGATCACTACGTTTGTATCTTTAGGGTAAATACCCAATAGTGCAATTGCTGGGTCATAGGGCAGTTCTATTTTCAACATTTTGAGGAACCTCCATGCTGTTTTCCAGAGTGGCTGCACCAGCTTGCATTCCCACCAACAGTGTAGGAGGGTTTCCCCCTTTCTCCGCATCCTCGCCAGCATCTGTCATTTCCTGACTTGTTGATTTTAGCCATTCTGACTGGTGTGAGGTGATATCTCATTGTGGTTTTGATTTGTATTTCCCTGATGCCGAGTGATATGGAGCACTTTTTCATGTGTCTGTTGGCCATCTGGATGTCTTCTTTGCATGTCCTCTGCCCATTTCTTGATTGGATTATTTGTTCTTTGGGTGTTGAGTTTGCTAAGTTCTTTATAGATTCTGGACACTCGTCCTTTATCTGATATGTCGTTTGCAAATATCTTCTCCCATTCTGTCAGTTGTCTTTTGATTTTGTTAACTGTTTCCTTTGCTGTGCAAAAGCTTTTGATCTTGATGAAATCCCAGTAGTTCATTTTTTCCCTTGCTTCCCTTGCCTTTTGCGTTGTTCCTAGGAAGATGTTGCTGCGGCAGAGGTCGAAGAGGTTGCTGCCCGTGTTTTTTCCTCAAGGATTTTGATGGATTCCTTTCGTACATTGAGGTCCTTCATCCATTTTGAGTCTATTTTTTGTGTGTGGTGTAAGGAAATGGTCCAATTTCATTTTTCTGCATGTGGCTGTCTGTCAATTTTCCCAGCACCATTTATTGAAAAGGGCTGTCTTTTTTCCATTGGACATTCTTTCCTGCTTTGTCGAAGATTAGTTGACCATAGATTTGAGGGTCTATTTCTGGGCTCTCTATTCTGTTCCATTGATCTATGTGTCTGTTTTTGTGCCAGTACCATGCTGTATTGATGATGACAGCTTTGTAATAGAGCTTGAAGTCCGGAATTGTGATGCCACCAACGTTGGCTTTCTTTTTCAATATCCCTTTGGCTATTCGAGGTCTTTTCTGGTTCCATATAAATTTTAGAATTATTTGTTCCATTTCTTTGAAAAAGATGGATGGTACTTTGATAGGAATTGCATTAAATGTGTAGATTGCTTTAGGTAGCATAGACATTTTCACAATATTTATTCTTCCAATCCAGGAGCATGGAACATTTTTCCATTTCTTTGTGTCTTCCTCAATTTCTTTCATGAGTACTTTATAGTTTTCTGAGTATAGATTCTGTGTCTCTTTGGTTAGGTTTATTCCTAGGTATCTTATGGTTTTGGATGCAATTGTAAATGGGATTGACTCCTTAATATCTCTTTCTTCTGTCTTGCTGTTGGTGTAGAGAAATGCAACTGATTTCTGTGCATTGATTTTATATCCTGACACTTTACTGAATTCCTGTATAAGTTCTAGCAGTTTTGGAGTGGAGTCTTTTGGGTTTTCCACATATAGTATCATATCATCTGCGAAGAGTGATAATTTGACTTCTTCTTTGCCGATTTGGATGCCTTTAATTTCCTTTTGTTGTCTGATTGCTGAGGCTAGGACCTCTAGTACGATGTTGAATAGCAGTGGTGATAATGGACATCCCTGCCGTGTTCCTGACCTTAGCGGAAAAGCTTTCAGTTTTTTCTCCATTGAGAATGATATTTGTGGTGGGGTTTTTCATAGATGGCTTTGATGATATTGAGGTATGTGCCCTCTATCCCTACACCTTGAAGAGTTTTGATCAGGAAGGGATGTTGTACTTTGTCAAATGCTTTTTCAGCATCTATTGAGAGTATCATATGGTTCTTGTTCTTTCTTTTATTGATGTGTTGTATCACATTGACTGATTTGCGGATGTTGAACCAACCTTGCAGCCCTGGAATAAATCCCACTTGGTCGTGGTGAATAATCCTTTTAATGTACTGTTGAATCCTATTGGCTAGTATTTTGTTGAGTATTTTCGCATCTGTATTCATCAAGTTTATCGGTCTATAGCTCTCTTTTTTGGTGGGATCCTTGTCTGGTTTTGGGATCAAGGTGATGCTGGCCTCATAAAATGAGTTTGGTAGTTTTCCTTCCATTTCTATTTTTTGGAACAGTTTCAGGAGAATAGGAATTAGTTCTTCTTTAAATGTTTGGTAGAATTCCCCAGGGAAGCCGTCTGGCCCTGGGCTTTTGTTTGTTTGGAGATTTTTAATGACTGTTTCAATCTCCTTACTGGTTATGGGTCTGTTCAGGCTTTCTATTTCTTCCTGGCTCAGTTGTGGTAGTTTATATGTTTCTAGGAATGCATCCATTTCTTCCAGATTGTCAAATTTATTGCCGTAGAGTTGCTCATAGTATGTTCTTATAATAGTTTGTATTTCTTTGGTGTTAGTTGTGATCTCTCCTCTTTCATTCATGATTTTATTTATTTGGGTCCTTTCTCTTTTCTTTTTGATAAGTCGGGCCAGGGGTTTATCAATTTTATTAATTCTTTCAAAGAACCAGCTCCTAGTTTCGTTGATTTGTTCTATTGTTTTTTTGGTTTCTATTTCATTGATTTCTGCTCTGATCTTTATGATTTCTCTTCTCCTGCTGGGCTTAGGGTTTCTTTCTTGTTCTTTCTCCAGCTCCTTTAGGTGTAGGGTTAGGTTGTGTACCTGAGACCTTTCTTGTTTCTTGAGAAAGGCTTGTAGCGCTATATATTTTCCTCTCAGGACTGCCTTTGTTGTGTCCCACAGATTTTGAACCGTTGTATTTTCATTATCATTTGTTTCCACGATTTTTTTTCAATTCTTCTTTAATTTCCCGGTTGACCCATTCATTCTTTAGAAGGATACTGTTTAGTCTCCATGTATTTGGGTTCTTTCCAAACTTCCTTTTGTGGTTGAGTTCTAGCTTTAGAGCATTGTGGTCTGAAAATATGCAGGGAATGATCCCAATCTTTTGATACCGGTTGAGTCCTGATTTAGGACCGAGGATGTGATCTATTCTGGAGAATGTTCCATGTGCACTAGAGAAGAATGTGTATTCTGTTGCTTTGGGGTGAAATATTCTGAATATATCTGTGATGTCCATCTGGTCCAGTGTGTCGTTTAAGGCCTTTATTTCCTTGCTGATCTTTTGCTTGGATGACCTGTCCATTTCAGTGAGGGGAGTGTTAAAGTCCCCTACTATTATTGTATTATTGTTGATGTGTTTCTTTGATTTTGTTATTAATTGGTTTATATAGTTGGCTGCTCCCACATTGGGGGCATAGATATTTAAAATCGTTAAATCTTCTTGTTGGACAGACCCTTTGAGTATGATATAGTGTCCTTCCTCATCTCTTTTTATAGTCTTTGGCTTAAAATCTAATTGATCTGATATAAGGATTGCCACTCCTGCTTTCTTCTGATGTCCATTAGCATGGTAAATTCTTTTCCACCCCCTCACTTTAAATCTGGAGGTGTCTTCGGGCTTAAAATGTGTTTCTTGGAGGCAACATATAGATGGGTTTTTTTTTTTTTTATCCATTCTGATACCCTGTGTCTTTTGACAGGGGCATTTAGCCCATTCACATTCAGGGTAACTATTGAGAGATATGAATTTAGTGCCATTGTATTGCCTGTAAGGTGACTGTTACTGTATATGGTCTCTGTTCCTTTCTGATCTACCACTTGTAGGCTCTCTCTTTGCTTAGAGGACCCCTTTCAATATTTCCTGTAGAGCTGGTTTGGTATTTGCAAATTCTTTCAGTTGTTGTTTGTCCTGGAAGCTTTTAATCTCTCCTTCTATTTTCAATGATAGCCTAGCTGGATATAGTATTCTTGGCTGCATGTTTTTCTCGTTTAGTGCTCTGAAAATATCATGCCAGCTCTTTCTGGCCTGCCAGGTCTCTGTGGATAAGTCAGCTGCCAATCTAATATTTTTACCATTGTATGTTACAGACTTCTTTTCCCGGGCTGCTTTCAGGATTTTCTCTTTGTCATTGAGACTTGTAAATTTTACTATTAGGTGACGGGGTGTGGGCCTATTCTTATTGATTTTGAGGGGCATTCTCTGAACCTCCTGAATTTTGATGCTCGTTCCCTTTGCCATATTGGGGAAATTCTCCCCAATAATTCTCTCCAGGATACCTTCTGCTCCCCTCTCACTTCTTCTTCTTCTTCTGGAATCCCAATTATTCTAATGTTGTTTCGTCTTATGGTGTCACTTATCTCTCGAATTCTCCCCTCGTGGTCCAGTAGCTGTTTGTCCCTCTTTTGCTCAGCTTCTTTATTCTCTGTCATTTGGTCTTCTATATCACTAATTCTTTTCTTCTGCCTCCTCATTTATCCTAGCAGTTAGAGCCTCCATTTTTGATTGCACCTCATTAATAGCTTTTTTGATTTCACCTTGGTTAGATTTTAGTTCTTTTATTTCTCCAGAAAGGGCTTTTATATCTCTCGAGAGGGTTTCTCTAATATCTTCCATGCCTTTTTCGAGCCCGGCTAGAACCTTGAGAATTGTCATTCTGAACTCTAGATCTGACATATTACCGATGTCTGTATTGATTAGGTCCCTAGCCTTCGGTACTGCCTCTTGTTCTTTTTTTTGTGTTGAATTTTTACGTCTTGTCATTTTGTCCAGATAAGAGTAAATGAAGGGGCAAGTAAAATACTAAAAGGGTGGCAACAACCCCAGGAAAATATGCTTTAACCAAATTAGAAGAGATCCAAAATCGTGAGTGGGGAGAAAGGGGATAAAAAGAGGTTCAAAAAGGAAGAAAGAAAAAAAAAAAAAAAAAAAGAAAAGAAAAGTATATTTTTAAAAAAAGAAAACACCTAAGAAAAATTTAAAAAAAACTATATATATATTAGATAAACTAGTATAAAATCGTTAAAAAAGAAAAAGGTAACAGTTAAAAAAAAAATTTTACCCAAGGCGAGAAAGAAAAAAAAAATGAAAAAGAAAAAATTAAATTAACTGCAAGACTAAAAAAAAATCACAGGAAAAAAGCCATGAGTTCCGTGCTTGGCTTTCTCCTCCTCTGGAATTCTGCTGCTCTCCTTGGTATTGAAACCGCACTCCTTGGTAGGTGAACTTGGTCTCGGCTGGATTTCTTGTTGATCTTCTGGGGGAGGGGCCTGTTGTAGTGATTCTCAAGTGTCTTTGCCACAGGCGGAATTACACCGCCCTTACCCAGGGCCGGGGTGAGTAATCCGCTCGGGTTTGCTTTCAGGAGCTTTTGTTCCCTGAGCGCTTTCCGTAGAGTTCCAGAGGATGGGAATACAAATGGCGGCCTCCTGGTCTCCAGCCCGGAGGAGCCGAGAGCCCAGGGCCCCACTACTCAGTGTGCCCTCAGAGAACAGCGCCCAGTTACTCCCGTGTGCCTGACCTCTGGCCGCGCTCCGAGCTCACCAAGCCTGCGACCGGTTCAAGGTAACACGGAGCTGCGAGCTTACTGTCGGCTCTGTCTCTGTAGCCGGCTTTCCCTTTCCAATACCCGCAGACTCTGCGACACTCAGACACCCACGATCCTTCCGTGACCCTGCGGGACCTGAGGCCACGCTGACCCCGCATGGGCTTCGCCCCGGTTTAGCCTCTGGAGCGATGTCCCTCAGCGGAACAGACTTTTAAAAGTCCTGATTTTGTGCGCGGTTGCTCCGCCGCTTGCCGGGAGCCGGCCCCTCCAACGGGGGTCTATCTTCACGTCTCTTTGGATTCACTTCTCCGCCAGTCCTACCTTTCAGAAAGTGGTTGTTTTTCTGTTTCCAGAATTGCTGTTCTTCTTCTCTTCGATCTGCCGATGGATTTTCAGTTGTTTGCAATCTTTAGATAAGCTATCTAGCTGATCTCCGGCTAGCTGAAGCAGTCTCAGCTTGCTACTTCTCCGCCATCTTGACTCCTTCTGGAGAATTTCTTTATGGGACGTCTTGAATCCAACCAACCTGTCTTGACTGTCTCGCAGAATGAATCCTTGTGCTTTGAAGCATCACAAAATCCCACTGTGAGAAAACCTCCATTTCCTCATGATGCCCCACACCTTCATAAATGGGCCATCATGGACAGAAACTCCATCCTAAGCCAAAGTCTGATCTGGGCCCTGAATTCAGAAGCACGAGATCTCGATTCAGCACTTGAGAGTGTGCCTGCTGTGCCCTCGCCCCGAAACCGAGGCCTAACTTGTGTTCTCAGACTTCCGTCTTCACAATCCTGGCCACACCCCTCCAGTTTGGCAATTCTGGAGACACAATGCAGCACTCTGCCTGCCCACCAGAAGAAAAATGTTGCCCTATAGGGCTAACCAGAAACGCCAAATGAGTAACACCCTGCATGCCACTCGACCATACCCCAATTATTAAATCTAGTCTGTGCACTAAAGCCCTGTCTGACACAGCCTGAGGACAGACCTCCAGTCCAACACCCAGACAGCTGGCCGTACACTGAGCATATCAAACCCACAATGGCTTTCGGCCATCATCTCTACCCAACCTCAGTTTTCACCTTCAGAACCTAGACCTTATCTCCACTCTCTGATCAGGAGTGATCGTGATACAAGAATCAGAACTTCTCCTTCGCCATGGAAAGAAACCTTGTGGTTGGCATGTTGTCCAACGTTCATTGTAGGAGAAAGCAGCATGGACTATGAGGCCCCACCTATCCCTGAGGGCTACAATTTGCACAAACACACATTGGGACCCTCAGCGTGAGCCCTATCCTCATGTAAAGCCTCTTAGTGACTGGAACAAAGGCCCACATATGGGGCTTGCCAAGCCCCTAGTCCCCCAATCTCAACCAGAGTTAGAGATGTCTAGTCACCCCTACTCAGGGCACTGCTCTGGAATCCCTCTTTGGTGGGACACCTGAGGTAAAAAAAAAAATACAGAAAGAACTCTTCCCATCCACAGAACGATCCCAACCACTTGGGATCAGGCCAAATCACCAGAGAAAGACTTGTCCATGGCCCTTGAGGACACCCCGACATTCCACGGCCACCGTAGGCACAAAATCCAGAGACAAGAGCCTGAGCAAACGCCACATACTCGCCCTTTGTTCATAGCCCGGAAAATTCTCACGGTCTGTAGATCGAGCCTTCATACATACATCCCCAAACCTAAGCTGAGTTTGTGTTTTCAGACTTCTGTCCCCACAGTCCTGGCCCACACACCATCCAAGCTGGGGCCCCTGGAGCCACACCTGAGGACTGTGGCTTCCTTCTCCAGGGGAATTCTGCCATTTCCATTGGCCACAACCCTATAAATTGGGAGAAACCTCCAAGCACCCCGAGGCCATCCCAATAGTGTTGGATGCCCAGGACAAACAGGGATGATCTTTCACAAGTTAGGAAACTACCTCCACTCAGACCCAGAGACAGATATCCCCATATAATAAGATTGAACTGGACAGGCACTTAGGCCCTAATCAGATCCTTTGCTTTTGTTTCCAGGCATCTCTCCTCAGAGGCCTGGTTACCAATACGAGCATATGTGGGATTACTGAGGCACTCATAGAAAAATCTCGTCTCCACATAGGAAATGTACTCTAAGGAGCTCAATAAAAACCTTTGTTTAGGAGAATCTTTCAGGGCCCCGGATGAAGCGCCCCATTCCAAGGTCTCCATGGACTAAAACCCACATTATGATCTATCCTCGGTAGAGTCCCTGTCAACTCATCCCCCTTGGTTTCTCCCCCAGGGCCTGCAGATCAAACCTGCCTTGTTGCTAGGAGACAACTAGAATTGGAGGCGGGCTGCCCAGGCATCCATCCTTAGAACCCGACTCTGGAGTCGTTCCATATGGGACATCCTAGAGCCATCCAACAGGTCTCAAGTGTCCCACAGAAGGAATCTTTGCAGTCTGGTGCATCTCACAACTCCCATTGTGGGAAAATCTTCATGGCCTCTTGAGACGCTCCACTTTATAAAGGGGCCATCATGGACAGAAACTCCAACCTGAGCAAACGTCTGATATTCGCCCTGGCTTCAGGTGCATGAGATCTTGATTCAGCTCTGCAGAGTGTGCCTTCTGTGCCCTCACCCCCCCAAAAACTAAGCCTAGCTTGTGTTCTCAGACTACCGTCCTCACACTCCTGGCCCAAAAGCCCTACAGTTTGGCAATACTGGGGCCACAATGCAGCACTCTGCCTGCCCTCCAGAAGAAAACGTTGCCTTATGGAGCTACCTAGAAACCCGAATGAGGATCAACTGAACGCCACTCGACTGCACCCCAAATATACAGTCTACCCTGTCTAATGCCCTGTCTGACACAGCATGAGCCCACAACTCCAGACCTACGCTCAACAGCTAGCCACACACTGAGCTTATTGTACCCATCAGGTCCTTAGGTCTTCATCTCTTCCCAACCTCGGTTTTCGGGTTTCAGAACCTAGACCTAAACTCCAATCACTGTCCAGGGGTGAACGTGATGCAGAAATCACAACTCTTCCTTCGCCATGGCCGGAAAACTTGTGGTTGGCATATTCTCCAACGTTCAGTGTAGGAGAATCCAGCGTGGCCCATGAGGCCCATCCCATTCTTCAGGGCCTTGTTGGGCACAAATAGGCATTGTGACCCTCAGCATGAGTCCTGTCCTCAAGGAAGACCTCTCAGTGTCTGAATCAAGAGCCCACATATTGGACTTGCCATGCCCCTAGGCCCCCAAACTTAAACAGAGGTGGTGTTATCCACTTGTCCCTCCCAAGGACTGTGCTCTGGAATCCCTCTTTTATTGACACACATGAGGTACATAAAATAAAATAAAAAACAGAAAGGACACCTCCCATCCCACAGAATGTACCCAAACTCTTGGGATTGGGTCAAATCCTCAGAGAAGGAAAGCCGTCCACAACCCATGAGGCCACGCCAGCATTCGACCCACATTGTTGACCCAAATCCAGAGACAAAACCTGAGCAAGCACCTCAAACTCACCCTTTTTCATATCCCGAAGTGTTATCACGGTCTGTAGATTGGGCGTGCCATACCTATGTCCCCAATCCTAAGCGGCGTTTGTGTTTTCAGACTTCTGTCCCCACAGGCCTGGCCCACACACCCTCAAGGCTGGGCCCCTAGAGCCAAACTCAGAACTGTGCCTGCCCTCTCCAGGGGATTTCTGCCCATTCCATTGGCCACAACCCTATAGATTAGGAGAAACTCCAAAATCCCGAGGCCATTCCCAATATTATAGGCTGCCCAAGACAAACAGGGGCGATCTGACACAAGCCGAGCAACTACCTCCCCTCAGATCCATAGACACGTATCCCCAGGAAGGAGATTGAACCGGACAGGCACCTAGGCCCTAATCATATCCATTGCTTTTGTTTCCAGGCATCTCTCCTCAGAGGCCTGGTTTCCAATACCGGCATATGGGAGATTCCTTAGGCACTCATCAAAACAATTCTCTTCTCTACATAGGAAACGTACTCTTTAGAGCTCCATCAAAACCTCCGGTTATTAACATCCCTCAAGTCCCCGGATCAAGCACCCCATTCCAAGGTCTCCATGGACACAAATGCACATTATGACCCATCCTCAACTCACCCATTTCAACACACCCGCCTCGGTTACTCCCCTAGATCCAGCAGATCGAACTTGCCTTGGCGCTCTGAGACACCTGGAATGGGAGGAAGGATGCCCAGGCATCCATCCTTAGAACCCTGCTCTGCATAGCTTCCTTATGGGATGTCCTGGAGCCATCCAGCAGGTCTCGACTGTCCCACGGAAGGAATCATTGCGGTTTGGAGCATCTCACAATTCCCATCGTGGGAAAACCTCCATGGCCTCGTGACACCCTCCCCTTCATGAAGGGGCCGTCATGGACAGAAACTCCAACCTGAGCCAACGTCTGATCCTAGCTCTGTCTTCAGGTACACGGGATCTCGAATCATCTCTGCAGAGGGTTCCTGCCGTCCCCTCACCCCGAAATCTAAGTCTGGCTTGTGTTCTCAGAATTTTTTCCTCACACTCCTGGCCCACAAGCCTTCCAGTTTGGGAATTCTGGAGCCACTATGTGGCACTGTGTCTTTCTTCCAGAAGAAAAACGTTGCCCTCTGGGGCTACCCAGTAACCACAAATGAGTACCAACCTGCACGAAACTCGACTGCACCCCAATGATACAGTCTAGTCTGGGCACTAATTGCCTGTCTGCCACACCCTGAGCCTGCACCTCCCAACCCACACTCAACAGCTGGCCGAACACTGAGCACAGCACATCAGACACACCATGGCCTTAGGTCTTCATCTCTTCCCAACCTCAGTTTTCAGGCTTCAGAACCTAGACCTTAAATCCAATCACAGTCCAGGAGTGAAATTGTTGCAGAAATTAGAACTCCTTCTTCCCCATGGCCAGAAAACTTGTGGTTGCCATATTGTGCAACGTTCAGTGTAGGAGAAACCAGCATGGTACATTAGGCCATGCCCTGACTTGAGGGGCTCCTTGGGAACAAAAACACATTGTAAAACTCAATGTGAGCCCTATGCTCAAGGAAGGCCTCTCAGTGACTGGACCAAGAGCCCACATATGGGGCTTGCCATGTTCTTAGGTCCCAATGTTAACCAGAGTTCTGGTTGTCCAGTCGCCCCTCCCCAGGACTCTGCTGTGGAATCCCTCTTTTGGTGGTCCACCTGAGGTAAAAAAAAAAAAAAAAAAAAAAAAAAACCAGAAAGGCCTCCTCCCTTCCCACAGAATGACCCCAAACTCTTGGGCTTGGGTCAAATCCCCAGAAAGGGAGCCTCATCGATGGCCCATGAGGACACCCGGACATTCCATGGCAATCGGTGACACATATCCAGAAAAAAATAAGCATGAGCAAGCACCTCACTTTCGCCCTTTGTTCATATCCCGAAGAGTTCTCCTCACGGTCTATATATCGGGCCGGCCATACCTACAGACCCAAACCTAAGTGGAGTTTGTGTTTTCAGACTTTTGTCCAATTAGCCCTGGACCACACACGCTCCACACTTGGGTCCCTGGCGCCACACCTCAGGACTGTGCTTCCCTTTCAAGAGAATTCTTCCCATTCCATTGGCCACAACCTTGCAAATTTGGAAAAACCTCCAAAGTTCCCGAGGCCATCCCAATAGTGTAGGCCGCCCAGGACAAACAGGTGTGATCTCAAACCAGCTGAGCAACTACCTCCACTCAGACAAAAGATGTCCCCAGAGAAGAATATTGAACCGGACAGGCCCCTAGGCCCTAATCAGATCCATTGCTTTGGTTTCCAGGCATCTCTCCTCAGAGGCCTCATTTCCAATACCAGCAAATGGTGGTTTCCTGAGGCACCAATAAGAACAAATCTCGTCTCCCCATGGAAAACTTGCTCATTGGAGCTTTGTTATAACCTCTGGTTAGGAGAATCCTTCAGGGCCCTGGTGCCACTGCCCCATACCAAGGTCTCAATGGACTCAAACCAACATTAAGACCATCCTCAGGAAAGTCCATTTCAACTCATTTAAGACCATCCTCAGGAAAGTCCATTCCAACTCAGCCCCCTCTGATGCTACCCCAAGCCAGCAGATCAAACGTTTCTTGTTGCTAGGAGACAATTGGAATTGAGGCTGTCTGCCCAGGCATCCATACTTAGAACCCTGTTCTGGAAAAATACCTTAGGAGACGTCCTGGAGCCATCCAACAAATCTTAATTGTCCCACAGAACGAATCCTTGCAGTTTGGAGCATCTCACAACTCTAATAGTGGGAAAAGCCCCATGGCCTCATAATGCCCCCCCCTTTAATGAAGTGGCCAACATGGACAGAAACTCCAACCTGAGCCAAAGTCTGATCCTCGACCTGACTTCAGACTCATGAGATCTCAATTCAGCTCTGCAGAGTGTGCCGGCCATGTCCATTCCCCGAAACCTAAGCGTAGCTTGTGTTCTCAGACTTCCTTCCTCACTCTCCTGGCCCACAAGCCCTCCAGTTTGGGAATTCCGAAGCCACAATGCAGCACTCTGCCTGCCCTCCAGAAGAAAAACTTTGCCCTATGCTGCTAATAAGAAACCCCAAATGATTATCTAATGCATGCCACTCGACTGTAAAGCAATTATACAGCCTACCCTGAATACGAATGCCCTGTCTGGCACAGCCTGAGACAAGACATCCCAAACGACACCTAGACAGCTGGCTCCAACCTGGACACAAGGGACCCGCTATGGCTGTAGTTCGTCATCTCTTCCCAAGTTCGGTTTTCAGGCTTCAGAACCTAGACCTTACCTCCAATCACTGCCCAGGGTGAACGTGATGCAGAAATTAGAATTCCTCCTTCCCCAAGGCCAGAAACCTTGTGTTTGGCATATTTTCCAACGTTCAATGTGGGAAAACCTGAATTGTCGGAAAGCCCCTGCCAGTGCTTGAGGGCCGCCTAGGGCACAGACATGCATTGTGACCTGTAGCGTGAGTCCCGTATTAAAGTAACGCCTCTCAGTGGCTGGACCAAGATTCTGCATATGGGGCTTGTCATATCCATAGGCCCCCAGGCTTAACCAGAGGGCGAGTATTCCAGTTGTCAGTACCCACTGCTATGCTCCAGAATCCCTCTACTGGGGGGTCACATGAAGCAGAAAACAGGACTCTTCCCTTACCACAGAATGACCCCAAACTCTTGGGGGCTGGACAAACTACCAGAGAGGGAGACTTCTACGACCCATGAGGTAACTCCTACTTTAAACGGCCATTGTGGACAAAATATCCAGAGACAAAAGACTGAGCGACTGCCTCCCTCTCACCCTTCTTTCATATCCAGAGGAGCTCCCCTCACGGAGTGTCGATCAGGCCTGCCATAACCTCGGCCCCAAACCTGAGCTGAGTTTGGGTTTTTGGATGTCTGTCTGTACAGCCGTGGCCCACACCGCCTCCAGGCTGGGATCTCTGGAGCCACACCACAGAACTGTGCCTGCTCTCTCCTAAGATACTGCCCGTTCCATTGGCCACAACTCTACAAAATAGTAGAAACCTCAAGGTCCCCAAGGACATCCCACTACCGCAAGCCGCACTGAACAAACAGGGGCATTATGACACCAGCTGAGCAACTACTGCCTCCATGCAGACACACAGACTGATATCCGCAGAGACAGAAGATTGAACCAGACAGGCCCCCAGGCCCTATTATGAACTCTTGCTTTGGTGTCCAGGTATCACTCCTCAGAGGCCTGGGTTCGAAGACCAGCATATGGGGCTATCCTGAGGCACCAGACAGAACACCTCTCATATCCACATGGAAAGCTTCCTTGTTGGAGTTGTGTCAAACCCTTCGGGTTGGAGAATCCTGCAGAGTCCCTTAGCTACTGCCACATTCCAAGGTCTCCATGGCCACCGACCCACATTATGACTCATCCTCAGGAAAGTCCATTTAAACTCAGCCTTCTGGGTAGCTCACCCAAGAGCCCGCAGATTGAGTGTGCCTTGTCTCGACCAGGCAATGGGAAGGTGAGTTGGCGTTTCTCGGCATCCATGCTTAGGCCCCTGCTCCCGAGTCTTTCTGTATGGGGCATCCTGGAACCATCCAATAGTACTCGACTGTCCTGAAGAAGGAAACTTTGAAGTTTGGAGCAGCTCACAACTCCCAGCGTAGGGAAAACTCCTTGGCCTCATGACGCCCCCACCCCCTTCAGGAAGGGGCCGTCATGGACACAAACTCCAGCTTGAGGCAACATCTGATACTCGCCCTGACCTCAGATGCAGGAGATCTCGATTCAGCCTCTGCACAGTGGGCCCAAACCTCGTGCTACCTTGTGTTTTCAGACTTCCTTCCTCACACTCCTGGCAAACATGTCCTCAAGACTTGGAATTCTGGAACCAAAATGCAGCCCTATGCTGGCCCTCCAGAAGAAAAAACGTTGCTCTATGGGGATCTCCATAAACCCCAAATGAGGATCAACCTGCTCGGTTCTCGACCTCACCCAATTGGATTGTTCGGGTTGTCCATTCATCCCTCCCCAGAGCTCTGCTTTGGAATCCCTCTTTTGGTGGGACACCTGAGGTAACAAAACTAAAAGGACTCCTCCCATCCTTCAGATTGACCCAAAACAATTGGGATTGGACCAAATTCACAGAGAGGAAGTCTCGTCCATGGCCCATGAGGCCCCCCGAGATTCCACAGCCATCGTTGACAACAAATCCAGAGACAAAAGTCTGAGCAAGCGCCTCACACTCGCTCTTTTGTCGTATCCCGAAGAGTTCTCCTCACGGTCTGTAGATCGGGCCTGCCATACCTACTTCAGAAACCTAAGCCGAGTTTGTGTTTTCAGACTTCTGTCCCCACATTCCTGGCCCACAGACCCTTCAGGCTGGGGCCCCTGGAGCCACACATCAGGACTGTGCCTGTCCATACCACGGGAATTCTGCCCATTCCATTGTCCACAATCGTACAAATTAGGAAAAACCTCCAGAGTCCCCAAGGACACCCCAATAATGTAGGCCGCGCAGGACAAGCAAGGTTCATCTGAAACCAGCTGAGCATCTACCTCTACTCAGCGTAGATGGATGTCCCCAGAGAAGAAGATTGAATCATACAGGCCCCTAGGCCTGAATCAGATTCATTGCTTTCGGTTGGTATCTCTCCTCAGAGGCCTGGTTTCCAATATTAGCATATGGGGATTTCATGAGGCAGCAATCAGAACAAATCTCTTCTCCACATGGGAAAATTATCCTTTGAAGATGTCTCTAAACCTCCAGTTAGGAGAATCCTTCAGGGCCCGTGTGCCACTGCCCCATTACAAGGTCTCCATGGACAGAAATCCACATTAGAACCCATCCGCAGGAAATTCCATTTCAACTCAGCTCCCTTGGTTGCTCCCCCAGAGCGAGCGCACTGAACCTGTCTTGACTAGGACACAATTGGAATGTGAGGCGGGTTGCCCAACCATCCATCCTTAGAGCTCTGCTCTGGCGTCGTTCCATATGGGATGTCCTGGAGCCATCCAACAGGTCTCAAATGTCCAGTAGAAGGAATCCTTGAGTTTTGGAGCATCTCACAACTCCCAACCTGGGAAAATCTAGATGGCTTTGTGATGCCCCCCCCCCAATTTATGAAGGGGAAATCATGGACAGGAACTCCAACCTAAGACAACGTCTGATCTACACCCTGAATTCAGATGCACGAGATCTCGATGCAGCTCTGCAGAGTGTGCTTTCCTTGCCCTCGCCTTGAAACCTATGACTAGCTTGTGTTCTCAGACTTTCGTCCTCACACTCCTGGCCCCCAAGCCCTCACATTTGGAAATTCGGGACACAAAATGAAGCATTATGCCTGCCTTCCAGAAGAAAAATTTTGACCTATGGAGTTTCTCACATAACCCAAATGAGGATAGACATACACGGCACTCGAAGGTACCCAAATTAGATAGTCTAACCTGGCCACTAATACACTGTTTGATACAGAGTGAGCCCGGACCTCCTGACCAAAACGAGACAGCTGACCGCACACTGAGAACATCACACACGCCATGGTCTTAGCTCGTTATCTCTTCCCAACCTAACTTTTTGGCTTCAGAACTTAGACTTTAACTCCAAGCCCTGAAAGGGATTGAATGTGATGCAGAAATCAAACTCCTCCTTACCCAAGACAAGAAGCCTTGTGGTTGGAAAGTTGTCAATTGATCAGTGTAGGAGAAACCAGCATTAACCCTGAGGCTCCGCCCATTCTTGAGTGCGACGAGGGCATAAACACGCATTGTGACACTCACCGTGAGTCCTGTCCTCTAGTACGTCCTCTCAGTGGCTGGACCATTAGATGTCATAATGGGCTTGACATGTCCCTAGGCCCCAATTTTTAACCAGATTTCTGGTTGTCCAGTCGCCCCTCCCCAGGGCTTTACTCTGGAATCCCTCATTTGGTGGGACACCTGAGGTTAAAAAACAAAACAAAACAAAACAAAAAAAAAAAAAAACGGACTTCTTCCATATGACAGAATGACCTCAAACTCTTTGGACAAGGCCAATACCCAGAGAATAAGACTCATCCATTTCCCATGAAGTTACCTGGAAATTTCACGACCATGAGTGACACGATATCCAGAGACAAAAACTTGAGCAAGAGCCTCACACTCGCCCTTTTTTCATATCCTGAAGAGTTCTCCTCAAGGTCTGTAGATCAGTCCTGCCATACCTATGACTCGAAACATAAGGCGAGTTTGTGTTTTCAGACAACTGTCCAAAGAACCCTGGCCTAAACACCCTACAGGTTCAGGTCCCTGGATCCAACCTGAGGACTCTACTTGCCCTCTCCAAGGGAATTCTGTGTGCCCATTCCAATGGCCACAACCCTACTAATAGGATAAACCTCCAAAATCCCTGAGGCCATCCCAATAGTGGTGGCTTCCCAGGGCAAACTGTAGTAATCTGAGCCTATCTGAGAACCTACCTGCACTCAGACCCGTAGACTGATGTCCCCAGAGGTAAAAAGAAATGAACAGGCCCCTAGGCCCTAAATGGATCCATTGCTTTGGTTCCCAGGCATCTCTCCTCAGAGACCTGGATTTCAATACCAGCATATGGCTGTTTCTTGACTCACACATCAGTACAAATTTCATCTACACATTGGAAACTTGCACGTGGGAGCTGTGTCAAAGCCTCTGTTTAGGAGAACCCTTCAGGGCCGCAGTGCCACCGCTTCATTCCAAGGTCACCATAGACACAAAAACACATTAGGACCCATCCACAGGAGAGTCCATTTCAACTGAGCGTATTCGGTTCCTCCGCGAGAACTAGCAGATCTAACTTGACTTGTTGCTAGGAGACAATTGGAATATGAGGTGGCCTACCCCGCCATCCATCCTTAAAACCCTGCTCAGAATCGTTGGCCTGGAGCCAACCAACAGGTCTCAATTGTCCTGCAGAAGAATCTTTGCAATTGTGAGCTTCTCAGAACTCCCATCGTGAGAGAACCCCCATGGCCTCATCATCCCCCCCCCCTTCATAAAGGGGCCATCAGGAACATAAGGTCCAACCTGCACGATCGTCTGATCCTCACCCTGACTTCAGATGCACGAGATCTCGGTTCAGGTCTGTAGATTGTGCCTGCCATGTCCTCACCCAGAAACCTAAGCCTAGCTTGTGTCCTCAGACTTTTGTCCACAGACTACTGGCTCACAAGCCCTCCAGTTTGGCAATCCAGAACAACAATGCAGCACTCTACCTGCCCTGCAGAAGAAATACATTGCCATCTGGGGCTACCTAGAAACCCCAAATGAAGATCAACCTGCACGACACTTGGATATACCCAAAATGTATAGGATGACCTGGGCAATAATGCCCTCTCTGACACAGCCTGAGCCTGGACATCCTAGGCCAACCCAGACAGCTGGGTATAAACTGAGAACATCAGACTCCCCATGGCCTTAGGTTGTTATCCCTTCCCAACCTCAGTTTTCAGGCTTCAGTACCTAGACCTTATCTCCAATCACGGCCCGGGATTGAAAATGATGCAGAAATCAGAACTCCTTCCCAATGGGACGAAAACTTGTGGTTGGCTTGTTGTCCAACGTTCAGTGTAGTGGAAACCAGTGTGTTCCTTGAGGCCCCGCCATTGCTCGCGGGCCAGATAGGTAGCAAACACACATTGTGACCCTCAGCCTTAGCCCAGTCCTCAGGTATGGCCTCTCAGTGGCTGGATGAAGAGACAGCATATTGGGCTTGCCATGCCCCTAGGCCCCAATTTTTAACCGTAGTTCGTGTTGTCCCTTCACTCTTCCCCAGGGCCCTGCTTTGGAATTCCTCTTTTGGTGGGACACCTGAGGTAACAAACCTGAAAGGAGTCCTCCCATACCACAGATTGATGAAAAACAATTGGGAATGGGCCAAATCCACAAGGAGCAATATTCGTCCATGGCCCATGAGGCCTCCTCGATATTCCACGGCCATCGCTGATACAAAATCCAGAGACAAAAGCCTAAGCAAGCACCTCAGACTCGCACTATCTTCATATCCTGAGGATGTCTTTTCATGGTTTGTAGATCGCGCCTGCCATACCTACATCCCCAAACATAAGCTGAGTTTGTGTTTTCAGACTTCTGTCCTCAAAGACCTGGGCCACACACCCTCCAGGCTGGGGACCCTGGAGCCACTCATTAGGACTGTGCCTACCCAATCCATGGGAATTCTGCCCATTCCATTGTCCAAAATCGAACAAATTAGGAGAACCCTCCAAAGTCTCTGAGGCCATCCCAATCGTATAGGTCGCCCGGGACAAAAAAGGGCAGTCTGTCACCAGCTGAGCATCTACCTCCACTCATACCCTAGATGGATGTCCCAGAGAAGAAGATTGAACCAGACAGGACCCTAGGCCAAAATCGGATCCATTGCGTTGGTTTACAGGCATGTCTCCTCAAATCCCTGGTTTCCGATACCAGCATTGGGGTTTTCCTGAGGCACCCATCAGAACAAACCTCGTCTCCACAAGGAAACTTGTGCATGGGAGCTATGTCAAAAGCTTAGGAGAATACTTCAGGGTCCCGGTGCCACCGCCCCATTCCAAGGCCCTCATTGACACAAACACACATTAGACCCATCCTCAGGAAAGTCCATTTCAACTCAGCCACCCCGGTTGCTCTCGTAGAGTCAACAGTTCTAAACTGTCTTTTCGCTAGGAGATAATTGGAATGCGAGGCGGGCTTCCCAGGCATCCATCCTCGAATGTTGGTCTGGACTCATCCATATGGGATGTCCTGGGCTGTCCAACAGGTCTCAATTGTCCCGCAGAAGGAATCCGTGAAGGGGGCATCCCACCACTCCCAACGTGGGAAAACCTCCACGGCCTCGATATCCGGCTCCCTTCATGAAGGGGCCGTCATGAACAGAAATTCCAAGCTGAGCCAACGTCTGATCCTCACTCTGACTTCACATGCATGAGATATTGCTTCAGATCTTCAGGGGGTACATGCCGTGCCCTCGCCCAGAAACCCAAGTCTAGCTGTCCCTAGGCACCAATTTTAACCAGAATTCTGGTTGTCCAATCGCCCCTCCCCAGGGCTCTACTCTGGAATCCCTCATTTGGTGGGAAACCTGAGTTTGAGAAACAAAACAAAACAAAACAACAACAAAAAACGGACATTTTCCATCCCACAGAATGACCCCAAACTCTTTGGATGGGCCAAACCCCCAGGGAGTAAGACTCGTCCATTTCCCATGAAATCACCCGGAAATTTCATGACCAGGAATGGCACGATATCCAGAGATAAATACTGGAGCAAGAGCCTCACACTCGCCCTTTTTCATATCCCGAAGTGTTCCCATCATGGTCTGTAGATCAGTCCTGCTATACCTATGACCCCAAAAAACATAAGCCGAGTTTCTGTTTTCAGACAACTGTCCAAACAGCCCTGGCCTACCCAGCCTACAGGCTTAGGCCCCTGGAGCCAAGGTGAGGACAGTACTTGCCCTCTCCAAGGGAATTCTGTGTGCCCATTCCAATGGCCACAACGCTACTAATAGGATAAACCTCCAAAGTCCCTGAGGCCATCCCAATAGTGGTGGCTTCCCAGGACAAAAAGGAGCAATCAGAGCCCATCTGAGAACCTACCTGCACTCAGACTTGTAGACTGATATCCCCAGAGGTAAAAAAAGGAACGAACAGGCCCCTAGGCAACTATCAGATCCATTGCTTTGGTTTCCAGGCATCTCTCCTCAGAGGACTGGATTTCAATAACAGCATATGGCTGTTTCTTGACTCACCCATCAGAACAAATCTCATCTACACATGGGAAACTTGCACGTGGGAGCGATGTCAAAGCCTCTGTTTAGGAGAACCCTTCATGGCCCCAGTGCCACCGCATCATTCCAAGGTATCCATAGACACAAAAAACACATTAGGACCCATCCACAGGAGAGTCCATTTCAACTCAGTGTATTCAATTGCTCCGCGATAACCAGCAGATCCAACTTGTCTTGTTGCTTGGAGACAATTGGAATGCGAGGTGGCCTACCCCACCATCCATCCTTAGAACCCTGCTCGTAATCGTTACCCTGGAGCCAACCAACAGGTCTCAATTGTCCTGCAGAAGAATCTTTGAAGTTGGGAGCTTCTCACAACTCCCATCGTGAGAAAACACCCATGGCCTCGTGATCCCTCCCCCCTTCATGAAGGGGCCCTCAGGGACATAAGGTCCAACCTGAGCGATCTTCTGATCCTCACCCTGACTTCAGATGCACGAGATCTCGATTCAGGTCTGTAGATTGTGCCTGCCATGTCCTCACCCAGAACATAAGCCTAGCTTGTGTCCTCAGACTTCCATCCTCAGACTAATGGCCCACAAGCCCTCCAGTTTGGCAATCCATCATTATAATGCAGCACTCTGCTTGCCCTCCAGAAGAAAAACATTGCCTTCTGGGGCTACCCAGAAACCCCAAATGAAGATCAACCTGCACGCCACTTGGCTGTACCCAAAATATATAGGCTGACCTGCACAATAATGCCCTTTCCGACAGAGGCTGAGCCTGGACCTCCTGGCTCCACACATACAGCTGGCCGCTCACTGAGCACATCGGACGAGCCATTGCCTTAGGTCGTTATCTCTTCCCAGCCTCGGTTTTCAGGATTTAGAACCTAGAACATATCTCCAATCACTGCCCATGTTTGAAAATGATGCAGAAATCAGAACTCCTTCCCAATGGCAAGAATCCTTGTGGTAGGCTTGTTGTATAATGTTCAGTGTAGTGGATACCTGTGTGTCCGATGAGGCCCCGCCATTGCTCACGGGCCACATAGGTGGCAAACACACATGTGACCCTCAGCCTTAGCCCAGTCCTCAGGTAAGGCCTCTCAGTGGCTGGATGAAGAGACAGCATATTGGGCTTGCCATGCCCCTAGGCCCCAATTTTTAACCATAGTTCCGGTTGTCCCTTCACTCTTCCCCAGGGCTCTGCTTTGGAACTCCTCTTTTGGTGGGACACCTGAGGTAACAACCCTGAAAGGAGTACTCCATCCAACAGATTGACGAAAAAAAACAACTGGGATTGGGCCAAATCCACAGAGAGCAAGATTCGTTCACGGCCCATGAGGCCTCCTCGACATTCCACGGCCATCGCTGAAACAAAATCCAGAGAAAAAAGCCTGAGCAAGCGCCTCAGACTTGCACTATCTTCATATCCTGAAGATGTCTTCTCATGGTTTGTAGATCGGGCCTGCCATACCTACGTCCCCAAACATAAGCTGAGTTTGTGTTTTCAGACTTCTGTCCTCAAAGTCCTGGGCCACACACCATCCAGGCTGGGGACCCTGGAGCCACACATTAGGACTGTGCCTACCCAATCCATGGGAAATTCTGCCCATTCCATTGTCCAAAATCGTACAAATTAGGAGAACCCTCCAAAGTCCCTGAGGCCATCCCAATCGTATAGGTCGCCCGTGACAAAAAAGGGCAGTCTGTCACCAGCTGATCATATACCTCCACTCATACCCTAGATGGATGTCCCCAGAGAAGAAGATTGAACCAGACAGCACCCTAGGACAAAATAGGATCCATTACGTTGGTTTACAGGCATGTCTCCTCAAATCCCTGGTTTCCAATACCAGCATTGGGGTTTTCCTGAGGCACCCATCAGAACAAACCTCGTCTCCACAATGAAACTTGTGCATGGGAGCTATGTCAAAAGATTAGGAGAATATTTCAGGGTCCCGGTTCCATCGCCCCATTCCAAGGCCCTCATGGACACAAACACACATTAGACCCATCCTTAGGAAAGTCCTTTTCAACTCAGCCACCCCGGTTGCTCTCGCAGAGCCATCAGATCTAAACTGTCTTGTCGCTAGGAGACAATTGGAATGCGAGGCGGGCTTCCCAGGCATCCATCCTCGAACGTTGGTCTGGACTCATCCATATGGGATGTCCTGGAGCTGTCCAACAGGTCTCAATTGTCCCGCAGAAGGAATCCTAGGAGGGGGCATCCCACCACTCCCAACGGGGGAAAACCTCCACTCTCTCGAGAATCTGCTCCCTTCATGAAGGGGCCGTCATGAACCGAAAATCCAAGCTGAGCCAACGTCTGATCCTCGCTCTGACTTCAGATGCATGAGATATTGCTTCAGATCTTCAGGGGGTACATGCCGTGCCCTCGCCCTGAAACCCAAGTCTAGCTTGTGTTCTCAGACTTCCATCCTCACACTCCTGGCCCCGAAAGTCACAAGTTTAGCAATTCTGGATCATCATTGCAGCACTCTGCCTGCCCTCTAGAAAAAATATATTGCCTAATGAGCTGCCCGGGCACATTAAATGACAATAAACCTACACGGCACTCGAATGTACCCAAATTATATAGTCTAACCTGGGCAGTAATGCTTGCCCTCTCTAAGGGAAATGTATGTGCCCATTCCAATGGCCACAACCCTACTAAGAGGATAAACCTCCAAAGTCCCTGAGGCCATCACAATATTTGTGGCTTCCCAGGACAAACGGGGCAATCTGGGCACATCTGAGCTCCTACCGGCACTCAGACCCGTAGACTGATGTCCCCAGAGGTAAAAGGAACGAACAGGCCCCTAGGCACCTATCGGATCCATTGCTTTGGTTTCCACGCATCTCTCCTCAGAAGAATGGATTTCAATAACAGCATATGGCTGTTTCTTGACTCACCCATCAGAACAAATCTCATCTACACATGGGAAACTTGCACGATGGAGCTGTGTGCAAGCCTCTCATTAGGAGAACCCTTCAGGGCCCCAGTGCCAACGCTTCATTCCAAGGTCTCCATATACACAAAATCATATTAGGATAAATCCACGGAGGAGTCCATTTCAACTCAGCCTCCTCGGTTGCTCCCCCAGATCCAGCAGAACTAACCTGTCTCGTTGCATGGAGACAATTGGAATGCGAGGTGGGCTACTCAGCCATCCATCCTTAGAACCCTGCTTGGAATTGTTGTCCTGGAGCCAACCAACAGGTCACAATTTTCCTGCAGAAGAATCTTTGCAGTTGGGAGCTTCTCAGAATTCCCATCGTGGGAAAACACCCATGGCCTCCTGATCCAACCCCCTTTCAAGAAGGGGCCATCAGGAACAGAATGTCCAACCTGAGCGATCGTGTGATCATCACCCTGACTACAGAAGCACGAGATCTCGATTCAGGTCTGTAGATTGTGCCTGCCATATCCTCACCCAGAAACCTAGGCCTAGCTTGGGTTCTCAGACTTCCGTCCTCAGACTACTGTCCCACAACCCCTCCAGTTTGGCAATCCAGAACTACAATGCAGCACTCTGCCTGGCCTCCAGATGAAAAACATTGCCCTCTGTGGCTACCCAGAAATCCCAAATAAGGATCAACAGAGCACACCATTCGGCTGTACCCCAAATATATAGGCTGACCTTGACACTAATGCCTTTTTCTGACACAGCCTGATCCTGGACCTCCTGGCCCCACCCAGACAGCTGGCCGCACACTGAGCATATCGGACCCCTCATGGCCTTAGGTCGTCATCTCTTCTCAACCTCGGTTTTCAGGCTTCAGAACCTAGACCTTATCTCCAATCACGGCCCGGGTTTGAAAATGATGCAGAAATCAGAACTCTTTCCCCATGGCAAGAAACCTTGTGGTTGGCATGTTTTCCAAGGTTCAGTGTAGTTAAAACCAGTGTGGCCCATGAGGCCCCGCCCATGCTTGAGGGCCACATGGTCAGAAAAACACACATTGTGACCCTCAGCCTGTTCCCAGTCCTCAGGTAAGGCCTCTCTGTGGCTGGATGTAGAGACAGCATATTGGGCTTGCCATGCCCCTAGGCCCCAATTTTTAACCATAGTTCGGGTTGTCCCTTCACTCTTCACCAGGGCTCTGCTTTGGATTACCTCTTTTGGTGGGACACCTGAGGTAAGAAACCTGAAAGGAGTCCTGTCATTCCACAGATGGACGAAAAACAATTGGGATCGTGCCAAGCCCCAGATAGCAAGATTCGTCCATGGCCCATGAGGCCTCCCCAACATTTCACGGCCATCGCAGATACAAAATCCAGAGACAAAAGCCTGAGCACGCGCCTCAGACGCTCTCATTCTTCATATCCTGAAGAGTTCTTCAGATAAGAACCTACATGGCACAAGAAGGCACCCAAAATATATAGTCTAACCTGGGCACTAATGCACTGTCTGACAACCTGAGCCGGACCTCGTGACCAACACCCAGACAGCTGACCTCACATTGAGCACATCAGACCCGCCATGGCCTTAGGTCATCATCTCTTCCCTACCTCAGTTTTCAAGCTTCAGAACGTAGACCTTATCTCCAATCATTGCCCAGGGGTGACTGTGATGCAGAAATCAGAACTTAACTTAATCATGGCAAGAAACCTTGTGGTTGGCATGTTGTCCAACGTTCAGTGTAGGAGAAACCAGCATTCACCCTGAGGCCCCGCCTATTCTTGAGTGCAACGAGGGCATAAACACGCACTGTGACCCTGAGCGTGAGTCCTGTCCTCTAGTAAGTCCTCTCAGTGGCTGGACCATTAGATGTCATAATGGGCTTGACATGTCCCTAGGCCCCAATTTTTAACCAGATTTCTGGTTCTCAAGTTGCCCATCCCAGGGCTCTACTCTGGAATCACGCATTTGGTGGGACACCTGAGGTTGAAAAACAAAAAAAACAAATCAACAACAACAGAACAACGGACTTCTTCCATCCCACAGAATGACCCAAACTCTTTGGACGGGGCCAAACCCCCAGAGAGTAAGACTCGTCCATATCCCATGAAGTCACCTGGAAATTTCACGACCATGAGTGACACGATATCCAGAGACAAAAACTTGAGCAAGAGCCTCACACTCGCCCTTTTTTCATATCCCGAAGAGCTCGCCTCATGGTCTGTAGATCAGTCCTTCCATACCTATGACCCGAAACATAAGCCGAGTTTGTGTTTTCAGACAACTGTCCAAACAGCCCTGGCCTACACACCCTACAGGCTCAGGTCCCTGGTGCCAAACCTGACGACGGTGCTTGCCCTCTCCAAGGGAATTGTATGTGCCCATTCCAATGGCCACAACCGTACTAAGAGGATAAACCTCCAATGTCCCTGAGGCCATTCCAATATTTGTGGCTTCCCAGGACAAACAGGGGCAATCTGGGCCCATCTGAGCTCCTACCGGCAGTCAGACCCGTAGACTGATGACCCCAGAGGTAAAAAGGAACGAACAGGCCCCTCGGCACCTAACGGATCCATTGCTTTGGTTTCCAGGCATCTCTCCTCAGAGGCCTGGATTTCAATAACAGCATATGGCTGTTTCTTGACTCACCCATTAGAACAAATCTCATCTACACATGGGAAACTTGCACGACGGAGCTGTGTGAAAGCCTCTCTTTAGGAGAACCCTTCAGGGCCCCAGTGGCACCGCTTCAGTCTAAGGTCTCCACAGACACAAAATCATATTAGGACACATCCACCGGAGAGTCCATTTCAACTCAGCCTCCTCGGTTGCTCCCCCAGATCCAGCAGATCTAACCTGTCTTGTTGCTTCTAGACAATTGGAATGCGAGGTGGGCTACCCATCCATCCATCCTTAGAACCCTGCTCGGAATCATTGTCCTGGAGCCAACCAACAGGTCTCAATTGTCCTGTAGAAGAATCTTTGCAGTTGGGAGCTTCTCACAACTCCCATCGTGGGAAAAAACCCCCATGGCCTCGTGATCCACCCCCCCCCTTCAAAAGGGGCCATCATGGACAGAATGTCCAAACTGAGCGATCGTCTGATCCTCGTCCTGAATTCAGATGCACGAGATCTCGATTCACCTCTGTAGATTGTGCCTGCCATATCCTCACCCAGAAAACTTTGGGTTCTCATACTTCCGTCCTCAGACTACTGGCTCACAAGCCCTCCAGTTTGGCAATCCAGAACTACAATGCAGCACTGTGCCTGGCCTCCAGAAGAAAAACATTGCCCTCTGGGGCTACCCAGAAACCCCAAATGAGGATCAACCTGCACGACATTTGGCTGTACCCCAAATATATAGGCTGATCTGGGCACTAATGCCCTTTCTGACACAGCCTGATCCTGGAACTCTTGGCCCCACCCAGACAGCTGGCCGCACACTGAGCACATCGGACCTGCCATGGCCTTAGATCGTCATCTCTTCTCAACTTCCGTTTTCAGGCTTCAGAACCTAGACATTATCTCCAATCACGGCCGGGTTAGAAAATGATGCAGACATCAGAACTCATTCCCCATGGCAAGATATCTTGTGGTTGGCATGTTGTCCAAGATTCAGTGTATTTGAACCAGTGTGGCCCATGTGGCCCCGCCCATGTTTGCAGGCCACATTGGTCACAAACACACATTATGACCCCTCAGCCTGAGACCAGTCCTCAGGTAAGGCCTCTCAGTGACTGGATGGAGATACAGCATATTGGGCTTGATGTGTACCTAGGCCCCAAATTTAACCGTAGTTCGGGTTGTCCCTTCACTTCCCCCGTGCTCTGCTTTGGAATTTCTCTTCTGCTGGGACACCTGAGGTAACAAATCTGAAAGAAGTCATCCCATCCTACAGATTGACGAAAAAACAATTAGGATTGGGCCAAATCCACAGAGTGCAAGATTCGTCCATGGCCCATGAGGCCTCCCCAACATTCCACGGCCATCGCAGATACAAAATCCAGAGACTAAAGCCTGAGCACGCGCCTCAGACACGCTCATTCTTCATATCCTGAAGAGTTCTTCAAAAAAGAACCTACACGGCACTCTAAGGCACCCAAAATATATAGTCTAACCTGGGCACTAATGCACTGTCGGACAAACTGAGCCCGGACCTCGTGACGAACACCCAGACAGCTCACCGCACACTGAGCACATCAGATCCGCCATGGCCTTAGGTCATCATCTCTTCCCTACCTCAGCTTTCAGGCTTCAGAACCTAGACCTTATCTCCAATCAATGCCAACGGGTCACTGTGATGCAGAAATCAGAACTCTTCCTTACCCATGGCAAGAAACCTTGTGGTTGGCATGTTGTCCAACGTTCAGTGTAGGAGAAACCAGCATTCACCCTGAGGCCCCGCCCATCCTTGAGTGCGAGGAGGACAAAAACACGCATTGTGACCCTCAGCGTGATTCCTGTACTCTACTACGTCCTCTCAGTGGCTGGACCATTAGATGTCATAATGGGCTTGACAGGTCCCTAGGCACCAATTTTTAACCAGATTTCTGGTTGTCCAGTCGCTCCTCCCCAGGGCTCTACTCTGGAATCCCTCATTTGGTGGGACACCTGAGGTTGAAAAACAAAACAAAACAAATCAACAACAACAGAACAACGGACTTCTTCCATCCCACAGAATGACCCCAAACTCTTTGGACGGAGCCAAACCCACAGAGAGTAAGACTCGTCCATTTCCCATGAAGTCACCAGGAAATTTCACGACCATGAGTGACACGATATCCAGAGACAAAAACTTGAGCCAGAGCCTCACACTCGCCCTTTTTTCATATCCCGAAGAGTTCTCCTCATGGTCTGTAGTTCAGTCCTGCCATACGTATGACTCGAAACATAAGACGAGTTTGTGTTTCAGACAACTGTCCAAACAGCCCTTGCCTACACACCCTACAGGCTCAGGCCCCTGGAGCCAAACCTGACGACTGTGCTTGCCCTCTCCAAAGGAATTGTGTGTGCCCATTCCAATGGCCACAACCCTATTAATAGGATAAACCTCCAAAGTCCCTGAGGCCATCCCAATATTTGTGGCTTCCCAGGACAAATGGGGCAATCTGGGCCCATCTGAGCACCTACCGGTACTCAGTCCCGTAGACTGATGTCCCCAGAGGTAAAAAGGAACGAACAGGACCCTAGGCACCTAACGGATCCATTGCTTTGGTTTCCAGGCATCTCTCTTCAGAGGCCTGGATTTCAATAACAGCATATGGCTGTTTTTTGGCTCACCCATCAGAACAAATCTCATCTACACATGGGAAACTTGCACGATGGATCTGTGTGAAAGCCTCTCTTTAGGAGAACCTTTCAGGGCCCCAGTGCCACCGCTTCATTCCAAGGTCTCCATAGACACAAAATCATATTGGGACACATCCACGGGAGAGTCCATTTCAATTCAGCCTCCTCGGTTGCTCCCCCAGATCCAGCCGATCTGACCTGTCTTGTTGCTTGGAGACAATTGGAATGCGAGGTGGGCTACCCAGCCATCCATCCTTAGAACCCTACTCGGAATCCTTGTCCTGGAGCCAACCAACAGGTCTCAATTGTCCTGCAGAAGAATCTTTGCATTTGGGAGCAACTCACAACTCCCATCGTGCGAAAACACACATGGCCTCGTGATCCACCCCCCCTTCAAGAATGGGCCATCAGGGACAGAATGTCAAACCTGAGCGATCGTCTGATCCTCGCCCTGATTTCAGATGCATGAGATCTCGATTCAGGTCTGTAGATTGTGCCTGCCATATCCTCACCCAGAAACGTAGGCCTAGCTTGGGTTCTCAGACATCCGTCCCCAGACTAATGGCCCACAAGCCCTCCAGTTTGGAAATCCAGAACTACAATGCAGCACTCTGCCTGCCCTACAGAAGAAAAAACATTGCACTCTGGGCTACCCAGAAACCCCAAATGAGGATCAACCTGCACGCCATTCACCTGTACCCCAAATATATAGGCTAACCTGGGAACTAATGCCCCTTTCTGCGACAGCCTGAGCCTGGACCTCCGGGCCCCACCCAGACAGCTGGCCGCACACTGAACACATCGGACCCGCCATGGCCTTAGGTCCTCATCTCTTCTCAACCTTGATTTTCAAGCCTCGGAACCTAGACCTTATCTCCAATCACGGCCCGGGTTTGAAAATAATGCAGACATCAGATCTCTTTCCCCATGGCAAGAAACCTTGTGGTTGGCATGTTGTCCTTGGTTCAGTGTGGTTGAAACCAGTGTGGCTCATGAGGCCCCGCCCATGCTTGCGGGCCACATGGTCACAAACACACATTGTGACCCTCAGCCTGAGCCCAGTCCTCAGGTATGGCCTCTCAGTGGCTGGATGGAGAGACAGCATATTCGGCTTGCCATGCCCCTAGGCCTCAATTTTTAACCGAAGTTCGGGTTGTCCCTTCACTCTTCCTCAGGGCTCTGCTTTGGAATTCTTCTTTTGGTGGGACACCTGAGGTAACAAACCTGAAGGAGTCCTCCCATCCCACAGATTGACGAGCAACAATTGGGATCGGGCCAAGTCCACAGAGAGCAAGATTCGTCCATGGCCCATGAGTCCTCCCCAACATTGCACGCTCATCGCTGATACAAAATCCAGAGACAATGTCCTGAGCACGCTCCTCAGACTCGCTCATTCTTCATATCCTGAAGAGTTCTTCAGATAAGAACCTAGACGGCACTCGAATGCACCCAAAATATATAGTCTAACCTGGGCACTAATGCACTGTCTGACAACCTGAGCCCGGACCTCGTGACCAACACCCAGACAGGTGACTGCACACTGTGCACATCAGACCCGCCATGGCCTTAAGTCATCATCTCTTCCCTACCTCAGTTTTCAGGCTTAAGAACCTAGACCTTATCTGCAATCACTGCCCAGGGGTGACTGTGATGCAGAAATGAGAACACTTCCTTACCCATGGAGAGAAATCTTGTGGTTGGCATGTTGTCCAACGTTCAGTGTAGGAGAAACCAGCATTCACCCTGAGGCCCCTCCCATTCTTGAGTGCGACGAGGGCATAAAAACGCATTGTGACCCTCAGCGTGAGTGCTGTCCTTAGTAGGTCCTCTCAGTGGCTGGACCATTAGATGTCATAATGGGCTTGACATGTCCCTAGGCACCAATTTTTAACCAGATTTCTGGTTGTCCAGTCGCCCCTCCCCAGGGCTCTACTCTGGAATCCCTCATTTGGTGGGACACCTGAGGTTCAAAAACAAAACAAAACAAATCATCAACAACAGAACAACGGACTTCTTCCATCCCACAGAATGACCCCAAACTCTTTGGACGGGGCCAAACCCCCAGAGAGTAGGACTCGTCCATTTCCCATGAAGTCACACGGAAATTTCACGACCATGAGTTACACGATATCCAGAGACAAAAACTTGAGCAAGAGCCTCACACTCGCCCTTTTTTCATATCCAGAAGAGTTCGCCTCATGGTCTGTAGATCAGTCCTGCCATACCTATTACCCGAAACATAAGCCGAGTTTGTGTTTTCAGACAACTGTCCAAACAGCCCTGGCCTACACACACTACAGGCTCAGGCCCCTGGATCCAAACCTGACGACTGTACTTGCCCTCTCCAAGGGAATTGTATCTGCCCATTCCAATGGCCACAACCCTACGAAGAGTTAAACCTCCAAAGGCCCTGAGGCCATCCCAATAATTGCTGCTTCCCAGTACAAATGGGGCAATCTGGGCCCATCTGAGCACCTACTGGCACTCAGACCTGTAGACTGATGTGCTCAGAGGTAAAAAGGAAAGAACAGGCCCCTAGGCAACTATCGGATCCATTGCTTTGTTTTCCAGGCATCTCTCCTCAGAGGCCTGGATTTCAATAACAGCATATGGCTGTTTTTTGACTCACACATCAGAACAAATCTCATCTACACATGGGAAACTTGCACGATGGAGCTATGAAAGCCTCTCTTTAGGAGAACCCTTCAGGGCCCCAGTGCCACCGCTTCATTCCAAGGTCTCCATACACACAAAATCATATTAGGAGACATTCACGGGAGAGTCCATTTCAACTCAGCCTCCTCGGTTTTTCCCCCAGATCCAGCAGATCTAACCTGTCTTGTTGCTTTGAGACAATCGCTATGCGAGGTGGGCTAACAAGCCATCCATCCTTAGAAACCTACTCGGAATCTTGTCCTGGACCCAACCAACATGTCTGAATTGTCTGCAGAAGGATCTTTGCAGTTGGGAACTTGTCACAACTCTCATCGTGGGAAAACCCCCATGGCCTCGTGATCCACCCCCTTTTCAAGAAGGTGCCATCAGGGACAGAATGTCCAACCTGAGCGTTCGTCTGATCCTCGCCCTGACTTCAGATGCACGAGATCTCGATTCAGGTCTGTAGATTGTGCCTGCTATAACCTCACCATGAAACCGAGGCCTAGCTTAGGATCTCAGACCTCGGACCTCAGACTGCTGGCCCACAAGCCCTCCAGTTTGGCAATCCAGAACTACATTACAGCAGGCTTCAGAACCTAGACCTTATCTCCAATCCCGGCCCGGGTTTGAAAATGATGCAGAAATCAGAACTCTTTCACCATGGCAAGAAACCTGGTGGTTGGCATGTTGTCCAAAGTTCAGTGTACTTGAAAACAGTGTGGCCCATGAGGCCCCGCCCATGCTTGTGGGCCACATTGGTCACAAACACACATTGTGACCTTCAGCCTGAGCTCAGTCCTCCGGTAAGGCCTCTCAGTGGCTTGATGGAGTGACAGCATATTGGGCTTGCCATGCGCCTAGGGCCCAATTTTTAGCAATAGTTCGAGTTGTCCCTTCACTCTTCCCCAGGGCTCTGCTTTGGAATTCCTCTTTTAGTGGGACACCTGAGGTAACAAACCTGAAAGGAGTACTCCCATCCCACAGATTGACGAAAAACTATTGGGATCGGGCCAAATCCACGGAGAGCAAGATTCGTCCATGGCACATGAGGCCTCCCCAACATTCCACGCCCATCGCTGATACAATATCCAGAGACAAAAGATTGAGCACGCGCCTCAGAGCCACTCATTCTTCATATCCTGAAGTGTTCTTCAGATAAGAACCTACACGGCAGTCAAATGTACCGAAAATATATAGTCTAACCTGGGCACTTAAGCACTGTCTGACAACCTGAGCCCGGACCTCGTGACCACACCCAGACAGCTGACTGCACACTGAGCACATTTGACCCGCCATGGCCTTAGGTCATCATCTCTTCCCTACCTCAGTTTTCAGGCTTCTGAACCTAGACCGTATCTCCAATCACTGCCCAGGGGTGACTGTGATGCAGAAATCAGAACTGTTCCTTACCCATGGCAAGAAACCTTGTGGTTGGCATGTTGTCCAACGTTCAGTGTATGAGAAACCAGCATTCACCCTGAGGCCCCGCCCATTTTTGAGTGCGACGCAGGCATAAACACGCATTGTGACCCTCAGCGTGAGTCCTATCCTCTAGTACGTCCTCTCAGTGGCTGGACCATTAGATGTCATAATGGGCTTGACATGTCCCTAGGCCCCAATTTTTAACCAGATTTCTGGTTGTCCAGTCACGCCTCCCCAGGGCTCTACTCTGGAATCCGTCATTTGCTGGGAAACCTGAGGTTGAAAAACAAAACAAAACAAATCAACAACAACAGAGCAACGGCCTTCTTCCATCCCACAGAATGACCCCAAACTCTTTGGACGGGGACAAACCTCCAGATAGTAAGACTCGTCCATTTCCCATGAAGTCACCCGGAAATTTCACAACCATGAGTGACACGATATCCAGAGACAAAAACTTGAGCAGAGCCTCACACTCGCTCATTTTTCATTTCCTGAAGAGATCTCCTCATGGTCTGTAGATCAGTCCTGCCATACCTATTACCCGAAACATAAAACGAGTTTGTGTTTTCAGACAACTGTCCAAACAGCCCTGGCCTACACACCCTACAGGCTCATGCCCCTGAATCCAATCCTGACGACTGTGATTGCCCTCTCCAAGGGTATTGTATCTGCCCATTCCAATGGCCACAACCCTACTAAGAGTATAAACCTCCAAAGTCCCTGAGGCCATTCCAATATTTGTGGCTTCCCAGGACAAATGGGGCAATCAGGCCCCATTTGAGCACCTACCGGCACTCCGACCCGTAGACTGATGTGCCCAGAGGTAAAAAGGAATGAACAGGCCCCTAGGCACCTATCGAATCCATTGCTTTGGTTTCCAGGCATCTCTCCTCAGAGGCCTGGATTTTAATAACAGCATATGGCTGTTTCTTGACTCACCCATCAGAACAAATCTCATCTACACTTGGGAAACTTGGACAATGGAGCTATGTGAAAGCCTCTCTTTAGGAGAACCCTTCAGGGCCCCAGGGCCACCGCTTCATTCTAAGGTCTCTATAGACACAAAATCATATTAGGACACATCCACACGAGAGTCCATTTCTTCTCAGTCTCCTCGGTTGCTCCCTCATATCCAGCAGATCTAACCTGTCTTGTTGCTTGGAGACAATTGGAATACGAGGTGGGCTACCCAGCAATCCATCCTTAGAACGCTGCTCCGAATCGTTGTCGTGGAGCCAACCAACAGGTCTCAATTGTCCTGCAGAAGAATCTTTGCAGTTGGGAGCTTCTAACAACTCCCATCGTGGGAAAAAAACCCCATGGCCTCGTGATCCACCCCCCACTTCAAGAAGGTCCATCAGGGACAGAATGTCCAACCTGAGCGATCGTCTGATCCTCGCCCTGAAATCAGATGCACATCTCGATTCAGGTCTCACCCAGAAACCTAGCCCTGCTTGGGTGCTCAGACTTCCATCCTCAGACTACTGGCCCACAAGCCCTCCAGTGTGGCAATCCAGAACTACAATGCAGCACTCTGCCTGCCCTCCAGAAGAAAAACATTGCCCTCTCGGGCTATCCAGAAACCGCAAATGAGGATCAACCTGCACGCCATTCGGCTGTACCCCAAATATATAGGCTGACCTGGGCACTAATGCCATTTATGACGCAGCCTGAGCCTGGACCTCCTGGCCCCACCCAGACAGCTGGCCGCACACTGAGCACATCGGACCCGCCATGGCCTTATTTCGTCATCTCTTCTCAACCTCGGTTTTCAGGCTTCAGAACCTAGACCTTATCCACCATCACGGCCCGGTTTTCAAAATGATGTAGAAATCAGATCTCTTTCCACATGGCAAGAAACCTTCTGGTTGGCATGTTGTCCAAGGTTCAGTGTAGTGGAAACCAGTGTGGCCCATGAGGCCCTGACCATGCTTGCGGGCAACAATGGTCACAGACACACATTGTGAGCCCTCAGCCTGAGCCCAGTCCTCAGGCAAGGCCTCTCAGTGGTGGATGGAGAGACAGCATATTGGGCTTGCCATGCCCCTAGGCCCCAATTTTTAACCGTAGTTCGGGTTGTCCCTTCACTCTTCCCCAGGGCTCTGCTTTGGAATTCCTCTTTTAGTGGGACACCTAGGTAACAAACCTGAAAGGAGTCCTCCCATCCCACAGATTGATGAAAAACAATTGGGATCGGGCCAAATCCACAGAGAGCAAGATTCGTCCATGGCCCATGAGGCCTCCCCAACATTCCATGCCCATTGCTGATACAAACTCCAGAGACAAAAGCCTGAGCACGCGCCTCAGACTCGCTCATTCTTCATATCCTGAAGAGTTCTTCAGATCAGAACCTACACGGCACTCGAATGCACCCAAAAATATAGTCTAACCTGGGCACTAATGCACTGCCTGACAACCTGAGCCCGGACCTCGTGACCAACACCCAGACAGCTGACCGCACACTGAGCACATCAGACCGGCCATGGCCTTAGGTCATCATCTCTTCCCTACTTCTGTTTTCAGGCTTCAGAACCTAGACCTTATCTCCAATCACTGCCCAGGGGTGACTGTGATGCAGAAATCAGAACTCTTCCTAACCCATGGAAAGAAACCTTGAGGTTGGCATGTTGTCCAACGTTCAGTGTAGGAGACAACAACTTTCACCCTGAGGCCCCGCCCATTCTTGATGCGACGAGGGCATAAACACGCTTTGTGACCCTCAGCGTGAGTCCTGTCCTCTAGAACGTCCTCTCTGTGGCTGGACCATTAGATGTCATAATGGGCTTGACATGTCCCAAGGCACCAATTTTTAACCAGATTTCTGGTTGTCCAGTCGCCCCTCCCCAGGGCTCTACTCTGGAATCCCTCATTTGGTGGGACACCTGATGTTGAAAAACAAAACAAAACAAATCAACAACAACAGAACAACGGACTTCTTCCATCCCACAGAATGACGCCAAACATTTGGACGGGGCCAAATCCCCAGAATAAGACTCGTCCATTTCCCATGAAGTCACCCTGAAATTTCACGAACGTGAGTGACACCGTATCCAGAGACAAAAACTTGAGCAAAGCCTCACACTCGCCCTTTTTTTTCATATCCCGAAGAGTTCTCCTCATGGTCTGGAGGTCAGTCCTGCCATACGTATGACCCGAAACATAAGCCGAGTTTGTGTGTCTTCAGACAACTGTCCAAAGAGCCCTGACCTACACACCCTACAGTCTCAGGCCCCTGGAGCCACACCTGACGACTGTGCTTGCCCTCTCCAAGTAAATTGTATGTGCCCATTCCAGTGGCCACAACCCTACTAAGAGGATAAATCTCCAAAGTCCCTGAGGCCATCCCAATATTTGTGGCTTCCCAGGACAAACATGGGCAATCTGGGCCCATCTGAGCACCTACCGGAACTCAGACCCGTAGACTGATGTCCCCAGAGGTAAAAAGGAACATACAGGCCCCTAGGCACCAATCGGATCCATTGCATTGGTTTCCAGGCATCTCTCCTCAGAGGCTTGGATTTCAATAACAGCATATGGCTGTTTCATGACTCACCCATCAGAAGAAATCTCATCTACACATGGGAAACTTGCACGATGGAGCTGTGTGAAAACCTCTCTTTAGGAGAACCCTTCAGGGCCCCAGTGCCACCGCTTCATTCCAAGGTCTCCATAGACACAAAATCATATTAGGACACATCCACGGGAGAGTCCATTTCAACACAGCCTCCAGTTGCTCCCCCAGATCCAGCAGATTTAACCTGTCTTGTTGCTTGGAGACAATTGGAATGCGAGGTGGGCTACCCAGGCATCCATCCTTAGAACCCTGCTCGGAATTGTTGTCCTAGAGCCAAACAACAGGTCTCAATTGTCCTGTATGAATCGTTGCAGTTGGGGTCTTCTCACAACTCCCATCGTGGGAAAACCCCCATGGCCTCGTTATCAACCCCCCCCCTCAAGAAGGGGCCATCAGGGACAGAATGTCCAACCCGAGCGATAATCTGATCCTCGCCCTGACTTCAGATGCTCGAGATCTCGATTCAGGTCTGGAGATTGTGCCTGCCATATCCTCAACCAGAAACCTAGGCCTAGCTTGGGTTCTCAGACTTCCGAACTCAGACTACTGGCCCACAAGCCCTCTAGTTTGGCAATCCAGAACTACAAGGCAGCACTCTGCCTGCCCTCCAGAAAAAAACATTGCCCTCTGGGTCTACCCAGAAACCACAAATGAGGATCAACCTTCACGCCATTCGGCTGTACCCCCAAATATATAGGCTGACCTGGGCACTAATGCCCTTTCTGACACAGCCTGAGCCAGGAACTCCTGGCCCCACACAGACAGCTGGCCGCACGGTGAGCACATTGGACCCGCTATGGCCTTAGATCGTCATCTCTTCTCAACCTCGGTTTTCAGGCTTCAGAACCTAGACCTTGTCTCCAATCACGGCCCAGGTTTGAAAATGATGGAGAAATCGGAACTCTTTCCCCATGTCAAGAAACTTTGTAGTTGGCATGTTGTCTAAGGTTCAGTGTCGTTGAAACCAGTGTGGCCCATGAGGCCCCGCCCGTACTTGCATGCCACTATGGTCAGAAACACACATTGTGACCCTCAGCCTGAGCCCAGTCCTCAGGTAAGGCCTCTCAGTGGCTGGATGGAGAGACAGCATATTAGGCTTGCCATTTCCCTAGGCCCAAATTTTTAACCATAGTTCGGGTTGTCCCTTAAAACGTCCCCAGGGCTCTGCTTTGGAATTCCTCTTTTGGTGGGACACCTGAGGTAACAAACCTGAAAGGAGTCATCCCATCCCACAGATTGACGAAAAACAATTGGGATCGGGCCAAATCCACAGAGAGAAAGATTCGTCCATGGCCCATGAGGCCTCCCCAACAACATTCCACGGCCATCACTGATACAAAACCCAGATTCAAAAGCCTGAGCAAGCGCTTCAGACTCGCTCATTCTTCATATCCTGAAGAGTTCAGATAACAACCTACACGGCCCTCGAATGCACCCAAAAAATATAGTCTAACCTGGGCACTAATGCACTGCCTGACAACCTGAGCCCGGACCTCGTGACCAACACCCAGACAGCTGACCGCACACTGAGCACATCAGACCCGCAATGGCCTTAGGTCATCATCTCTTCCCTACCTCAGTTTTCAGGCTTCAGAACCTAGACATAATCTCCAATCACTGCCCAGGGGTGACTGTGATGCAAAAAACAGAACTCTTCCTTACCCAAGGCAAGAAACCTTGTGGTTGGCATGTTGTCCAACATTCAGTGTATGGGAAACCAACATTCACCCTGAGGTCCCACCCATTCTTGAGTGCGACGAGGGCATAAACACGCATTGTGACCCTCAGCGTGAGTCCTGTCCTCTAGAACGTCCTCTCAGTGGCTCGACCATTAGATGTCATAATGGGCTTGACATGTCCCTAGGCCCCAATTTGTAACCAGATTTCTGGTTGTCCAGTCGTCCCCCCTCCCCAGGGCTCTACTCTGGAATCCCTCATTTGCTGGGACACCTGAGGTTGAAAAAAACAAAACCAATCAAATCAACAACAACAGAACAACGGATATCTTCCCTCACACAAAATGACCCCAAACACTTTGGACGGGGCCAAACCCCCAGAGAGTAAGACTCGTCCATTTCCCATGAAGTCACCCGGAAATTTCACGACCATGTGTGACACGATATCCAGAGACAAAAACTTGAACAAGAGCCTCACACTCGCCCTTTTTTCATATACCGAAGAGTACTCCTCATGGTCTGGAGATCAGTCCTGCCAAACCTATGACCTGAAACATAATCCGAGTTTGTGTCTTCAAACAACGGTCCAAAGAGCCCTGACCTACACACCCTACAGGCTCAGGCCCTTGGAGCCACACCTGACGACTGCGCTTGCCCTCTCCAAGGGAATTGTATGTGCCCATTCCAATGGCCACAACCCTACTAAGAGGATAAACCTCCAAGTCCCTGAGGCTATCCGAATATTTGTGTCTTCCCAGGACAAACAGGGGCAATCTGGGCCCCTCTGAGCACCTACTGGAACTCAGACCCGTAGACTGATGTCCCCAGAGGTAAAAAGGAAAGAACAGGCCACTAGGCACCTATCGGATCCATTGCTTTGGTTTACAGGCATCTCTCCTCAGAGGCCTGTATTTCAATAACAGCATATGGCTGTTTCTTGACTCACCCATCAGAACAAATCTCATCTGCACATGGGAAACTTGCACGATGGAGCAGTGTGAAAGCCTCTCTTTAAGAGAACCCTTCAGGGCCCCAGTGCCACCGCATCATTCCAAGGTTTCCATAGACACGAAATCATCTTAGGACACATCCACGGGAGTGTGTGCATTTCAACTACGCCTCCTCGGTTGATCCCCCAGATCCAGGAGATCTAACCTGTCTTGTTGCTTGGAGACAATTGGAATGCGAGGTGGGCTACCCAGGCATCCATCCTTAGAACCCTGCTCGGAATTGTTGTCCTGGAGCCAACCAACAGGTCTCAATTGCCCTGCAGAAGAATCTTTGCAGTTGGGAGCTTCACACATCTCCCATCTTAGGAAAAACCCCATGGCCTCGTTATCCACCCCCCACTTCAAAAAGGGGCCATCAGGCACAGAATGTCCAACATGAGCGATCGTCTGATCCTCGCCCTGACTTAGGATGCACGAGATCTCGATTCAGGTCTGTAGATTGGGCCTGCCAAATCCTCACCCAGAAAATTAGGGCTAGCTTGGGTTCTCAGACTTCCGTCCTCAGACTACTGGCCCACAAGCCCTCTAGTTTGGCAATCCAGAACTACAATGCAGCACTCTGCCTGCCCTCAGAAGAAAAAACATTGCCCCCTGGGGCTACCCAGAAACAACAAATGAGGATAAACCTGCACGCCATTCGGCTCTACCCCAAATATGTAGGCTGACCTGGGCACTAATGTCCTTTCTGACACAGCCTGAGCCAGGACCTCCTGGCCCCACCCAGACAGCTGGCCGCACACTGAGCACATCGGTCCCGTCATGGCCTTAGTTCGTCATCTCTTCTCAACCTCGGTTTTCTGGCTTCAGAACCTAAACCTTATCTCTAATAACGGCCCTGGTTTGAAAATGATGCAGACAACAGAACTCTTTCCCCATGGCAAGAAACCTTGTGGATGGCATGTTGTCCAACGTTCAGTGTAGTTGAAACCAGTGTGGCCATGAGGCCCCGCCCATGCTTGTGGGCCACATTGGTCACAAACTCACATTGTGACCCTCAGCCCGAGCCCAGTCCTCAGGTAAGGCCTCTCAGTGGCTGGATGGAGAGACAGCATATTGGGTTTGCCATGCCCCTAGGCCCCAATTTTTTAACCGTAGTTCGGGTTGTCCCTTCACTCTTCCCCAGGGCTCTGCTTTGGAATTCCTCTTTTGGTGGGACACCTGAGGAAACAATCCTGAAAGGAGTCCTCCCATCCCACAGATTGACGAAAAACAATTGGGATCAGGCCAAATCACAGAGAGCAAGATTCGTCCATGGCCCATGAGGCCTCCCCAACATTCCACGGCCACCAGTGATTCGAAATCCAGAGACAAAAGCCTGAGCACGTGCCTCAGACTTGCTCATTCTTCGAATCGTGAAGAGTTCTTCAGATAAGACCCTACACGGCACTCGAAGGCACCCAAAATATATAGTCTAACCTGGGCACTAAAGCACTGTCTGACAACCTGAGCCCGAACCTCGTGACCAACACCCAGACAGCTGACCACACACTGAGCACATCAGACCCGCCATGGCCTTAGGTCATCATCTCTTCCCTACCTCAGTTTTCAGGCTTCAGAACCTCGACCTTATCTCCAATCACTGCCCAGGGGTGACTGTGATGCAGAACAGAGAACTCTTCCTTACCCATGGCAAGAAACCTTGTGGTTGGCATGTTGTCAAACGTTCAGTGTAGGAGAAATCAGCATTCACACTGAGGCCCCGCCCATTCTTGAGTGTGACGAGGGCATAACCACGCATTGTGACCCTCAGCGGGAGTCCTGTCCACTAGTACGTCCTCACAGGGGCTCGACCATTAGATGTCATAATGCGCTTGACATGTCCCTAGGCCCCAATTTCTAACCAGATTTCTGGTTCTCCAGTCGCCCCTCCCCGGGGCTCTACTCTGGAATCCCTCATTTGGTGGGACACCTGAGGTTGAAAAACAAAACAAAACAAATCAACAACAACAGAACAACGGACTGAAGAAGACATCCCACAGAATGACCCCAAAGTTTTTGGACGGGGCCAAAACCCCAGAGAGTAAGACTCGTTCATTTCCCATGAAGTCACCCGGAAATTTCACGACCATGAGTGTCACGATATCCAGAGAGTAAAACTTGAGCAAGAGCCTCACACTCGCCCTTTTTTCATATCCCAAAGAGTTCTCCTCATGGTCTGTAGATCAGTCCTGCCATACCTATGACCCGAAACATAAGCCGAGTTCGTGTTTTCAGACAACTGTTTAAACAGCCCTGGCCTACACACCCTACAGGCTCAGGCCACTGGGGCCAAACCTGACGACTGTGCTTGCCCTCTCCAAGGGAATTGTATGTGCCCATTCCAATGGCCACAACCCTACTAAGAGGATAAACCTCCAAAGTCCCCGAGGCCATCCCAATATTTGTGGCTTCCCAGGACAAACAGGGGCAATCTGGGCCCATCTGAGCACCTACCTGCACTCAGACCCGTAGACTGATGTCCCCAGAGGTAAAAAGTAACGAACAGGACCCTAGCAACTATCGGATCCTTTGGTTTGGCCCCAGGCATCTCTCCTCAGAGGCCTGGATTTAAATAACAGCATATGCCTTTTTTCTTGACTCACCCATCAGAACAAATCTCATCTACACATGGGAAACTTGCACGATGGAGCTGTGTGAAAGCCTCTCTTTAGGAGAACCCTTCAGGGCCCCAGTGCCCCCCGTTTCATTCCAAGGTCTCCATAGACACAAAATTATATTAGGACACATCCACGAGAGAGTCCATTTCAACTCAGCCTCCTCGGGTGCTCCCCCAGATCCAGCAGATCTAACCTGTCTTGTTGCTTGGAGACAATTGGAATGCGAGGTGGGCTACCCAGCTATCCATCCATAGATCCCTGCTAGGAAATGTTTTCCTGGTGCTACCCAACAGGTCTCAATTGTCCTGCAGAAGAATCTTTGCTGTTGGGATATTCTCACAACTCCCATCGTGGGAAAACCGCCATGGCCTCGTGATCCACCACACCTTCAAGAATGGACCATCAGGAACAGAATGTCCAATCTGAGTGATCGTCTGATTCTCGCCCTGACTTCAGATGCACGATTCTCGATTCAAGTCTGTAGATTGTGCCTGCCATATTCTCAAGCAGAAATCTAGGCCTAGCTTGGGTTCTCAGACTTCCGTCCTCAGACTACTGGCCCACAAGCCCTCCAGTTTGGCAATCCAGAACTACAATGCAGCACTCTGCCTGCCCTCCAGAAGAAAAATATTGCCCTCTGGGGCTACCCAGAAACCCCCAATGAGGATCAAACTGCACGGCATTCGGCTGTACCCAAAATATATAGGCTGACCTGGGCACTAATGCCCTTTCTGACACAGCCTGAGCCTGGACCTCCTGGCCCCACCCAGACAGCTGGCCGCACACTGAGCGCATCGGACCCGCCATGGCCTTAGGTCGTCATCTCTTCTTAAACTCGGTTTTCAGGCTTCAAAACCTAGACCTTATCTCCAATCACTGCCGGGGTTTGAAATGATGCAGAAATCAGGACTCTTTCCCCATGGCAAGAAACCTTCTGGTTGGCATGTTGTCCTAGGTTCCGTGTTTTGAAACCAGTTTTGCCCATGAGGTCCCGCCTATGCTTGCGGGCCACATTGGTCACCAACACATATTGTGACTCTCAGCCTGAGCCCAGTTCTCAGGTAAGGCCTCTCAGTTGTGGATGGAGAGACAGCATATTGGGCTAGCCATGCCCCTAGGCCCCAATTTTTAACCGTAGTTCGGGTTGTGTCTTCATTCTTCCCCAGGGGTCTCCTTTGGAATTCCTCTTTTGGTGGGACACCTGAGGAAACAAACCTTATAGGAGTCCTCCTATCCCACAGATTGACGAAAAACAATTGGGATCGGGCCAAATCCACAGAGAGCAAGATTCGTCCATGGCCCACAATGCCTCCCCAACATTCCACGGCCATCGCTGATACAAAATCCAGAGACAAAAGCCTGAGCAAGCGCCTCAGACTCGATCATTCTTCATATCCTGAAGAGTTCTTCATATAAAAACCCATGGCAACAAACCTTGTGGTTGCCATGTTGTCCAACGTTCAGTGTAGGAGAAACCAGCATTCACCATGAGGCCCCGCCCATTCTTGAGTGCAACGAGGGCATAAACACGCATTGTGACCCTCAGCGTGAGTCCTGTCCTCTAGTACGTCCTTCAGTGGCTGGACCATTAGATGTCATAATGGGCTTGAAATGTCCCTAGGCCCAATTTTTAACCAGATTTCTGGTTGTCCAGTCGCCCCTCCCCAGGGCTCTACTCTGGAATCCCTCATTTGGTGGGACACCTGAGGTGAAAAAACAAAACAAAACAAATCAACAACAACAGAGCAACGTACTTCTTCCATCCCACAGAATTACCCCAAACTCTTTGGACGGGGCCAAACCCCCAGAGAGTAAGATTCGTCCATTTCCCATGAAGTCACCCGAAATTTTCACGACCATGTGTGAAAGGATATCCAGAGACAAAAACTTGAGCAAGAGCCTCACACTCGCCCTTTTTTCATATCCCGAAGTGTTCTCCTCAGGGTCTGTAGATCAGTCCTGCCATACCTATGACCCGAAACATAAGCCGACTTTGTGTTTTCAGACAACTGTCCAAACAGCCTGGCCTACACACCCTACAGGCTCAGGCCCGTGGAGCCAAACCTGACGACTGTGCTAGCCCTCTCCAAGGGAATTGTATGTGCCCATTCCAATGGCCACAACCCTACTCATAGGATAAACCTCCAAATCCCTGAGGCTATACCAATATTTGTGACTTCCCAGGACAAACAGTGGCAATCTGGGCACATCTGAGCACCTACCGGCACTCAGAACCATAGACTGATGACCCCAGAGGAAAAAAGGTACGAACAGGCCCCAAGCACCTATCGGATCCATTGCTTTGGTTTCCAAGCATCTCTCTTCAGAGGCCTGGCTTTCAATAACAGCATATGGCTGTTTCTTGACTCACCCATCAGAACAAATCTCATCTACACATGGAAAACTTGCACGATGGAGCTGTGTGAAAACCTCTCTTTAGGAGAACCGTTCAGGGCCCCAGTGCCACTGCTTCATTTCAAGGTCTCCATAGACACAAAATCATATTAGGACACATCCACGGGAGAGCCTATTTCAACACAGACTCTTCGGTTGCTCCCCCAGGTCCAGCAGATCTAACCTGTCTTGTTGCTTGGAGACACTTGGATGCGAGGTGGGCTACCCAGACATCCATCCTTAGAACCATGCTCGGAATCCTCCTGGAGCCAACCAACAGGTCTCAATTGTCCTGCAGAAGAATCTTTGCAGTTGGGAGCTTCTCACTACTCCCATCTTGGGAAAACCCCCATGGCCTCGTGATCCACCCCACCTTCAAGCAGGGGCCATCAGGGACAGAATGTCCAACCTGAACAGTCGTCTGATCCTCACCCTGACTTCAGATGCACGAGATCTCGATTCAGGTCTGTGCCTGCCATATCCTCACCCAGAAACTAGGCCTAGCTTGTGTTCTCAGTCTTCTGTCCTCAGACTACTGGCCCACAAGCCCTCCAGTTTGGCAATCCAGAACTAAAAATGCAGCACTCTGCGTGCCCTCCAGAAGAAAAACATTGCCATCTGAGGCTACCCAGAAACCCCAAATGAGGATCAACGGGGTACACCATTCGGCTGTACCCCAAATATATAGGCTGACATGGGCACAAATACCCTTTCTGACACAGCCTGATCCTGGACCTCCTGACGCCACCCACACAGCTGGCCGCACACTGAGCACATCGGACCCGTCATTGCCTTAGGTCGACATCTCTTCTCAACCTCGGTTTTCAGGCTTCAGTACCTAGACCTTATCTCCAATCACGGCCCGGGTTTGATAATGATGCAAAAAAAGAATTCTTTCCCCATGGCAAGAAACCTTGTGGTTGGCATGTTGTACAAGGTTCATTGTAGTTGAAACCAGTGGGGCCCATGAGGCCCCACCCATGCTTGCGGGCCACATTGGTCACAAACACACATTGTGACCCTTAGCCTGAGCCCAGTACTCAGGTAAGGCCTCTCAGTGGCTGGATGTAGAGACAGCATATTGGGCTTGCCATGCCCCTAGGCCCCAAATTTTAAATATTGTTCGGGTTGTCCCTTCACTCTTCCCCAGGGCTCTGCTTTGGAATTCCTCTTTTAGTGGGACACCTGAGGTTACAAACCTGAAAGGAGTCCTCCCATCCCACAGATTGACGAAAAACAATTGGGATCGGGCCAAGTCCACAGATAGCAAGATTCGTCCATGGCCCATGAGGCCTCCCCAACATTCCACGGCCATCGCTGATAAAAATTCCAGAGACAAAAGCCTGAGGGTCACAATGTGTTCAGTGTGCGGCCAGCTGTCTGGGTGCGGCCAGGAGGTCCAGGCTCAGGCTGTGTCAGAAAGGGCATTAGTGCCCAGGTCAGCCTATATATTTGGGGTACAGCCCAATGGCGTGCAGGTTGATCCTCATTTGGAGTTTCTGTGGATGTGTCCTAATATGATTCTGTGTCTACAGAGACCTTGGGATGAAGCAGTGGCACTGGGGCCCTGAAGGGTTCTCCGAAAGAGAGGCTTTCACACAGCTCCATCGTGCAAGTTTCCCATGTGTAGATGAGATTTGTTCTGATGGGTGAGTCAAGAAACAGCCATATGCTGTTAATGAAATCCAGGCCTCTGAGGAGAGATGCCTGGAAACCAAAGCAAAGGATCCGATAGGTGCCTAGGGGCCTGTTCGTTCCTTTTTACCTCTGCGGACATCAGTCTACGGGTCTTAGTGCACGTAGGTGCTAGGATGGGCCCTGATTGCCCCTGTTTGTCCTGGGAAGCCAGAAATATTGGGATGGCCTCAGGAACTTTGGCGGTTTATCCTCTTAGAACGGTTGTGGCCATTGGAATGGGCACATACAATTCCCTTGGACAGGGCAAGCACAGTTGTCAGGTTTGGCTCCAGGGGCCTGAGCCTGTAGGGTGTGTAGGCCAGGGCTGTTTGGACAGTTGTCTGAAAACACAAACTCTGCATATGTTTCGGGTCATAGGTATGGCAGGACTGATGCTCCTCAGTTGTTCCCCCAGATCCAGCAGATCTAACCTGTCTTGTTGCTTGGAGACAATTGGAATGCGATGTGGGCTACCAAGCCATCCATCCTTAGAACCCTGCTCGGAATCCTAGTCCTGGTTTCAGATGACCCTTGTTTGTCCTGGGCGGCCTACATTATTGGGAAGTCCTTGGGGACTCTGGAGGTTTTTTCCTAATTTGTACGATTGTGGACAATGGAATGGGCAGAATTCCCGTGGTATGGACAGGCACAGTCCTGATGTGTGGCTCCAGAGGCCCCAGCCTGAAGGGTCTGTGGGCCAGGAATGTGGGGACAGAAGTCTGAAAACACAAACTCGGCTTAGGTTTGGGAAGTAGATATGGCAGCCCGATCTACAGACCGTGAGGAGAACTCTTCGGGATACGACAAAAGAGCGAGTGTGAGGCGCTTGCTCAGACTTTTGTCTCTGGATTTGTTGTCAATAATGGCTGTGGAATCTCGGGGAGGCCTCATGGGCCATGGACGAGACTTCCTCTCTGTGAATTTGGTCCAATCCCAATTGTTTTGGGTCAATCTGAAGGATGGGAGGAGTCCTTTTAGTTTTGTTACCTCAGGTGTCCCACCAAAAGAGGGATTCCAAAGCAGAGCTCTGGGGAGGGATGAATGGACAACCCGAACAATCCAATTGGGGTGAGGTCGAGAACCGAACAGGTTGATCCTCATTTGGGGGTTTAGGAGATCCCCATAGAGCAACGTTTTTCTTCTGGAGGGCCAGCATAGGGCTGCATTTTGGTTCCAGAATTCCAAGTCTTGAGGACATGTTTGCCAGGAGTGTGAGGAAGGAAGTCTGAAAACACAAGGTAGCACGAGGTTTGGGCCCACTGTGCAGAGGCTGTATCGAGATCTCCTGCATCTGAGGTCAGGGCGAGTATCAGATGTTGCCTCAAGTTGGAGTTTGTGTCCATGACGGCCCCTTCCTGAAGGGGGTGGGGGCGTCATGAGGCCAGGGAGGTTTCCCTATGCTGGGAGTTTTGAGCTGCTCCAAACTTCAAAGTTTCCTTTTTCAGGACAGTCGAGTACTATTGGATGGTTCCAGGATGCCCCATACAGAAATACTCAAGAGCAGGGGCCTAAGCATGGATGCCGAGAAACGCCAACTCACCTTCCCATTGCCTGGTCGAGACAAGGCATGCTCAATCTGTGGGCTCTTGGGTGAGCTACACTGAAGGCTGAGTTTAAATGGACTTTCCTGAGGATGAGTCATAATGTGGGTTGGTGGCCATGGAGACCTTGGAATGTGGCAGTAGCTAAGGGACTCTGCAGGATTCTCCAACCCGAAGGGTTTGACACAACTCCAACAAGGAAGCTTTCCATGTGGATATGAGAGGTGTTCTGTCTGGTGCCTCAGGATAGCCCCATATGCTGGTCTTCGAACCCAGGCCTCTGAGGAGTGATACCTGGACACCAAAGCAAGAGTTCATAATAGGGCCTAGGGGCCTGTCTGGTTCAATCTTCTGTCTCTGCGGATATCAGTCTGTGTGTCTGCATGGAGGTAGTAGTTGCTCAGCTGGTGTCATAATGCCCCTGTTTGTCCAGTGCGGCTTGCGGTAGTGGGATGTCCTTGGGGACCTTGAGGTTTCTCCTATTTTGTAGAGTTGTGGCCAATGGAACGGGCAGTATCTTAGGAGAGAGCAGGCACAGTTCTGTGGTGTGGCTCCAGAGATCCCAGCCTGGAGGCGGTGTGGGACACGGCTGTACAGACAGACATCCAAAAACCCAAACTCAGCTCAGGTTTGGGGCCGAGGTTATGGCAGGCCTGATCTACAGTCCGTGAAGGGAGCTCCTCTGGATATGAAAGAAGGGTGAGAGGGAGGCAGTCGCTCAGTCTTTTGTCTCTGGATATTTTGTCCACAATTACCATTTAATGTAGGAGTTGCCTCATGGGTCGTAGAAGTCTCCCTCTCTGGTAGTTTGTCCAGCCCCCAAGAGTTTGGGGGTCATTCTGTGGTAAGGGAAGAGTCCTGTTTTCTGCTTCATGTGTCCCCCCAGTAGAGGGATTCTGGAGCATAGCAGTGGGTACTGACAACTGGAATACTCGCTCTCTGGGTAAGCCTGGGGGCCTATGGATATGACAATACCCATATGCAGGATCTTGGTCCAGGCACTGAGAGGCGTTACTTTAATACGGGACTCACGCTACAGGTCACAATGCATGTCTGTGCCCTAGGCGGCCCTCAAGCACTGGCGGGGCCTTTCCGACAATGCAGGTTTTCCAACATTGAATGTTGGACAACATGCCAACCACAAGGTTTCTGGCCATGGGGAAGGAGGAATTCTAATTTTCTGCATCACGTTCACCCCTGGGCAGTGATTGGAGACAAGGTCTAGGTTCTGAATCCTGAAAACCGAGGTTGGGAAGAGATGTCGTACTACAGCCATAGCGGGTCCCTTGTGTCCAGGTTGGAGCCAGCTGTCTAGGTGTCGTTTGGGATGTCTTGTCTCAGGCTGTGCCAGACAGGGCATTCGTATTCAGGGTAGGCTCTATAATTGCTTTACAGTCGAGTGGCATGCATTAGATAATCATTTGGGGTTTCTTATTAGCAGCATAGGGCAAAGTTTTTCTTCTGGAGGGCAGGCAGAGTGCTGCATTGTGGCTTCGGAATTCCCAAACTGGAGGGCTTGTGGGCCAGGATAGTGAGGACGGAAGTCTGAGAACACAAGCTAGGCTTAGGTTTCGGGGAATGGACATGGCAGGCACACTCTGCAGAGCTGAATTGCGATCTCATGAGTCTGAATTCAGGTCGAGGTCAGACTTTGGCTCAGGTTTGGAGTTTCTGTCCATGTTGGCCCCTTCATGAAGGGGGGGGCATTATGAGGCCATGGGGGTTTTCCCACTATTAGAGTTGTGAGATGCTCCAAACCGCAAGGATTCCTTCTGTGGGACAATTAAGATTTGTTGGATGGCTCCAGGACGTCTCCTAAGGTATTTTTCCAGAACAGGGTTCTAAGTATGGATGCCTGGGCAGACAGCCTCAATTCCAATTGTCTCCTAGCAACAAGAAACATTTGATCTGCTGGCTTGGGGGTAGCATCAGAGGGGGCTGAGTTGGAATGGACTTTCCTGAAGATGGTCTTAAATGAGTTGAAATGGACTTTCCTGAGGATGGTCTTAATGTTGGTTTGAGTCCATTGAGACCTTGGTATGGGGCAGTGGCACCAGGGCCCTGAAGGATTCTCCTAACCAGAGGTGATAACAAAGCTCCAATGAGCAAGTTTTCCATGGGGAGACCAGATTTGTTCTTATTGGTGCCTCAGGAAACCACCATTTGCTGGTATTGGAAATGAGGCCTCTGAGGAGAGATGCCTGGAAACCAAAGCAATGGATCTGATTACGGCCTAGGGCCCTGTCCGGTTCAATATTCTTCTCTGGGGACATCTTTTGTCTGAGTGGAGGTAGTTGCTCAGCTGGTTTGAGATCACACCTGTTTGTCCTGGGCGGCCTACACTATTGGGATGGCCTCGGGAACTTTGGAGGTTTTTCCTAATTTGCAAGGTTGTGGCCAATGGAATGGGAAGAATTCTCTTGAAAGGGAAGCACAGTCCTGAGGTGTGGCTCCAGGGACCCAAGTGTGGAGCGTGTGTAGTCCAGGGCTATTTGGACAAAAGTCTGAAAACACAAACTCCACTTAGGTTTGGGTCTGTAGGTATGGCCGGCCCTTTATATAGACCGTGAGGAGAACTCTTCGGGATATGAACAAAGGGCGAAAGTGAGGTGCTTGCTCATGCTTATTTTTTTCTGGATATGTGTCACCGATTGCCATGGAATGTCCGGGTGTCCTCATGGGCCATCGATGAGGCTCCCTTTCTGGGGATTTGACCCAATCCCAAGAGTTTGGGGTCATTCTGTGGGAAGGGAAGGGGCCTTTCTGTTTTTTTTTTTTTTTTTTTTTTTTTTTTTTACCTCAGGTGGACCACCAAAAGAGGGATTCCACAGCAGAGTCCTGGGGAGGGGCGACTCGACACCAAGAACTGTGGTTAACATTGGGACCTAAGAACATGGCAAGCCCCATATGTGGGCTCTTGGTCCAGACACTGAGAGGCCTTCCTAGAGCATAGGGCTCACATTGAGTTTCACAATGTGTTTTTGTGCCCAAGGAGCCCCTCAAGTCAGGGCGTGGCCTAATGTACCATGCTGGTTTCTCCTACACTGAACGTTGCACAATATGGCAACCACAAGTTTTCTGGCCATGGGGAAGGATTTCTAATTTCTGCAACACTTTCACTCCTGGACTGTGATTGGATTTAAGGTCTAGGTTCTGAAGCCTGAAAACTGAGGTTGGGAAGAGATGAAGACCTAAGGCCATGGTGTGAGTGATGTGCTCAGTGTTCGGCCAGCTGGTGAGTGTGGGTTGGGAAGTGCAGGCTCAGGCTGTGGCAGACAGGGAATTAGTGCCCAGGCTAGACTGTATCATTGGGGTGCAGTCGAGTTTCGTGCAGGTTGGTACTCATTTGTGGTTACTGGGTAGCCCCAGAGGGCAACGTTTTTCTTCTGGAAGGAAGACACAGTGCCACATAGTGGCTCCAGAATTCCCAAACTGGAAGGCTTGTGGGCCAGGAGTGTGAGGAAAAAATTCTGAGAACACAAGCCAGACTTAGATTTCGGGGGTGAGGGGACGGCAGGAACCCTCTGCAGAGATGATTCGAGATCCCGTGTACCTGAAGACAGAGCTAGGATCAGACGTTGGCTCAGGTTGGAGTTTCTGTCCATGACGGCCCCTTCATGAAGGGGAGGGTGTCACGAGGCCATGGAGGTTTTCCCACGATGGGAATTGTGAGATGCTCCAAACCGCAATGATTCCTTCCGTGGGACATTCGAGACCTGCTGGATGGCTCCAGGACATCCCATAAGGAAGTTATCCAGAGCAGGGTTCTAAGGATGGATGCCTGGGCAGCCTGCCTCCCATTCCAGGTGTCTCATAGCGCCAAGGCAAGTTCGATCTGCTGGATCTAGGGGTGTAACCGAGGCGGGTGTTTTGAAATGAGTGAGTTGAGTTGAGGATGGATCATAATGTGCATTTGTGTCCATGGAGACCTTGGAATGGGGGGTGCTTGATCCGGGGCCTTGAGGGATGTTCATAACCGGAGGTTTTGATGGAGCTCTAAAGAGTACGTTTCCTATGTAGAGAAGAGAATTGTTTTGATGAGTGCCTAAGGAATCTCCCATATGCTGGTATTGGAAACCAGGCCTCTGAGGAGAGATGCCTGGAAACAAAAGCAATGGATATGATTATGGCTTAGGTGCCTGTCCGGTTCAATCTCTTTCCTGGGGATACGTGTCTATGGATCTGAGGGGAGGTAGTTGCTCGGCTTGTGTCAGATCGGCCCTGTTTGTCCTAGGCAGCCTATAATATTGGGAATGGCCTCGGGATTTTGGAGTTTCTCCTAATCTATAGGGTTGTGGCCAATGGAATGGGCAGAAATCCCCTGGAGAGGGTAGGCACAGTTCTGAGTTTGGCTCTAGGGGCCCAGCCTTGAGGGTGTGTGGGTCAGGCCTGTGGGGACAGAAGTCTGAAAACACAAATTCTGCTTAGGATTGGGGACATAGGTATGGCACGCCCAATCTACAGACCGTGATAACACTTCGGGATATGAAAAAGGGTGAGTTTGAGGTTCTTGCTCAGGTTTTGTCTCTGGATTTGTGTCAACAATGTGGGTCGAATGCTGGCGTGGCCTCATGGGTTGTGGACGGCTTTCCTTCTCTGAGGATTTGACCCAATCCCAAGAGTTTGGGTACATTCTGTGGGATCGGAGGTGTCCTTTCTGTTTTTTTTTTATTTTATTTTATGTACCTCATGTGTGCCAATAAAAGAGGGATTCCCGTGCAGAGTCCTTGGTATGGACACCTGGATAACCCCAGCTCTGTTTAACTTTGGGGGCCTAGGGGCATGGCAAGTCCAATATGTGGGCTCTTGATTCAGACACTGAGAGGTCTTCCTTGAGGACAGGGCTCATGCTGAGGGTCACAATGCCTATTTGTGCCCAACAAGGCCCTCAAGCATGGAAAGGGCCTCATGGGCCACGCTGGATTCTCCTACACTGAACGTTGGAGAATATGCCAACCACAACGTTTCCGGCCATCGCGAAGGAAGAGTTGTGATTTCTGCATCACGTTCACCCCTGGACAGTGATTGGAGTTTAGGTCTAGGTTCTGAAACCCGAAAACCGAGGTTGGGAAGAGTTGAAGACCTAAGGACCTGATGGGTACAATGAGCTCAGTGTGTGGCTAGCTGTTGAGCGTAGGTCTGGAGGTGTGGGCTCATGCTGTGTCAGACAGGGCATTAGACAGGGTAGACTGTATATTTGGGGTGCAGTCGAGTGGCGTTCAGTTGATCCTCATTCGGGTTTCCAGGTAGCTCCAAAAGGCAACGTTTTTCTTCTGGAGGGCAGGCAGAGTGCTGCATTGTGGCCCCAGTATTGCCAAATTGTAGGGCTTTTGGGCCAGGGGTGTGAGAACGGTAGTCTGAGAACACAAGCTAGGCTTAGTTCTTGGGGTGAGGGCACAGCACAGAAGGCACACTCTGTAGAGCTGCATCAAGATCTCATGCACCTGAAGCCAGGGCGAATATCAGACGTTTGCTCAGGTTGGAGTTTCTGTCCATAATGGCCCCTTTATAAAGTGGAGCGTCTCAAGAGGCCATGAAGATTTTCCCGCAATGGGAGATGTGAGATGCACCAGACTGCAAAGATTCCCTCTGTGGGACACTTGAGACCTGTTGGATGGCTCTAGGATGTCCCATATGGAACGACTACAGGATAGGGCTCTAAGGATGGATGCCTGGGCAGCCCGCCTCCCATTCTAGTTGTCTCCTAGCAACAAGGCAGGTTTGATCTGCAGGCCCTGGGGGAGAAACCAAGGGGGATGAGTTGACATGGACTCTACCGAGGATAGATCATAATGTGGGTTTAAGTCCATGGAGACCTTGGAATGGGGCGCTTGATCCGGGGCCCTGAAATATTCTCCTAAACAGAGGTTTTTTATAGAGCTCCAAAGAGTACATTTCCTATGTGGAGACGAGATTTTTCTGTGATTGCCTCAGTAATCCCCCATATGCTTGTATTGGTAACCAGGCCTCTGAGGAGAGATGCCTGGAAAAAAAAGCAATGGATCTGATTAGGGCCAAAGTGCCTGTCCAGTTCAATCTTATTCTATGGGGATATCTGTCTCTGGGTCTGAGTGGAGGTAGTTTCCTAACTTGTGAAAGATCATCCCTGTTTGTCCTGGGCAGCCAAAACTATTGGGATGGCCTCGGGGAGTTTGGAGGTTTCTCCTAATCTATAGGGTTGTGGCCAATGGAAATGGCAGAATTCCCCTGGAGAAGGAAGCCACAGTCCTCAGGTGTGGATCCAGGGGCCCCAGCTTGGATGGTGTGTGGGCCAGGACTGTGGGGACAGAAGTCTGAAAACACAAACTCAGCTTACGTTTGGGGATGTATGTATGAAGGCTCGATCTACAGACCGTGAGAATTTTCCGGGCTATGAACAAGGGCGAGTATGTGGCGTTTGCTCAGGCTTTTGTCTCTGGATTTTGTGCCTACGGTGGCCGTGGAATGTCGGCGTGTCCTCAAGGGCCATGGACAAGTCTTTCTCTGGTGATTTGGCCTGATCCCAAGTGGTTGGGATCATTCTGTGGATGGGAAGAGTCCTTTCTGAATTTTTTTTTATTACCTCAGGTGTCCCACCAAAGAGGGATTCCAGCGCAGTGCCCTGAGTAGGGGTGACTAGACATCTCTAACTCTGGTTGAGATTGGGGGACTAGGGGCTTGGCAAGCCCCATATGTGGGCTGTTGTTCCAGTCACTAAGAGGCTTTACATGAGGATAAGGCTCACGCTGAGGGTCACAATGTGTGTTTGTGCAAATTGTAGCCCTCAGGGATAGGTGGGGCCTCATAGTCCATGCTGCTTTCTCCTACAATGAACGTTGGACAACATGCCAACCACAAGGTTTCTTGCCATGGCGAAGGAGAAGTTCTGATTCTTGTATCACGTTCACTCCTGAGCAGTGAGTGGAGATAAGGTCTACGTTCTGAAGGTGAAAACTGAGGTTGGGTAGAGATGATGGCTAAAGCCATTGTGGGTTTGATATGCTCAGTGTATGGCCAGCTGTCTGGGTGTTAGACTGGAGGTCTGCCTTCAGGCTGTGTCAGACAGTGCTTTAGTGCACAGGCTAGATTGGTTTCTCTGGAATCCCCCTTATGCTGGTATTGGAAAACAGGCCTCTGAGGAGAGATGCTTAGAAACAAAGCAATGGAACCAATTGCGTTCTAGGGGCCTGTCCAGTTTAATACCTTTCTCTTGGGATATCTGTCTACGGGTGAGTTGAGGTCGTTGCTCAGCTTGTGACAGATCACCCCTCTTTGTACTGGGCGGCCTACACTATTGGAATGGCCTCTGGGACTTTGGAGGTTTCTCCTAATCTTTAGGGTTGTGGCCAATGGAATGGGAAGAATTTCCTTGAAGAGGGCAGGCACAGTCCTGAGGTGTGGCTCCAGGGGCCTCAACCTGGAGGGTGTGTGGGACAGGGATGTCAGGATAGAAGTCTGAAAACACAAACTCGACTTAGGTTTAGGGACGTAGGTATGGCAGGCCCGATCTAAAGACTATGAGGAGAATTTTTTGGGCTATGACCTAAGGGTGAGGCTTATGTTTCTGGATTTTGTGACAATAGTGGCCGTGGAATGTCGGGCTGGCCTCATGGGCCATGGACGAGTCTTTCTGTGTTTACTTACCTCAAATGTCCCACCAAAGAGGGATTCCAGAGCAGAGCCCTGAGTAGGGGTGACTAGATGTCTCTACCTCTGGTTAAGATTGGGTGACTTGAGGCATTGCAGGCCCCATATGCGGGCTCATGGTCCAGCCACTGAGAGGCTTTACTTGAGGACAGGGCTCAAACTGAGGGTCCCAATGTGTGTTTGTGCCCGCCGCAGCTCTTAAGCATGGGCAGGGCGTCACGGACCCTACACTACCCTCAGGGGCCCTACTACTACTCCTGTAGGTCCTACAGGGGTCCTACACTGAACTTTGGATAAGATGCCAACCACAAGATTCTGGCGAGAGTGAAGGAGGAGTTATGATTTCTGCATCACGTTCACCCATGGGAAATGAGTAGAGATAAGGTCTAGGTTTCTGTCGCCTGAAAACCAGGTTGGAAAGAGATGGCAACCTAAGGCCATGGCGGTTCAGATGTTCTCAGTGTACGGCAAGCTGTCTGGGTGTCGGTTGGGAATTCAGGCCTCAGGTTGTGTCAGACAGGGCATTAGTGCACAGGCTAGTCTATATAATTGGTGTACAGTTGAGTGGCATGCAGGTTTATCCTCATTTGAGGTTTCTGGGTAGAACCATAGGGCAACGTTTTTCTTCTAGAGGGCAGGCAGAGTGCAGCAATGTGTCTTCGGAAATCCCAAAATGGAGGGCGTGTGGTCCAGGAGAGTGCGGACGGAAGTCTGAGAACACTAGCTATGCTTAGGTTTTGGGTGGGGTGAGGGCACAGCAGGTGCACTCTGAAGAGCTGAATCCAGACCTCGTGCAACTGAAGTCAAGGTGAAGATCAGCCGTTGGCTCAGGTTGGAGTATCTTTCCATGATCCGCCTTCATGAAGATTGGGGGCATCATGTGACCTTGGAAGCTTTCCATGATATGAGTTGTGAGGTGGTCTATGCACAAGGACTCCTGTGGGACAGTCGAGACCTGTTGGATGGCTCAAGGATGTCCCATAAGGAAAGAGGCAAAAGCAGGGTTCTAAGGGTTCTAAGGACCTCTAAGGAGAGATGCCTGGAAACCAAAGCAATAGATTCGATAGGTGCCTATGGGCCTGTTCGTTCCTTTTTACTCTGGGGAAATCAGTCCACGGGTCTGAGTGCCGGTAGGTGCTCAGATGGGCCCAGATTGCCCCTGTTTGTCCAGGGAAGCCACAAATATTGGGATAGCCTCAGGGACTTTGGAGGTTTATCCTATTAGACGGGTTGTGGCCATTGGAATGTGCACATACAATTCCCATGGAGAGGGCAAGCAGAGTCGTCAGGTTTGGCTCCAGGGGCCTGAGCCTGTAGGGTGTGTAGGCCAGGGCTGTTTGGACAGTTGTCTGAAAACACAAACTCGGCTTATGTTTCGGGTAATAGGTATGGCAAGACTGATCTACAGACCATGAGGAGAACTCTTCGGTATATGAAAAAAAAAGGGCGAGTGTGAGGCTCTTGCTCACGTTTTTGTCTCTGGATATCGTGTCACTCATGGTCGTGAAATTTCCGGGTGACTTCATGGGAAATGACGAGTCTTACTCTCTGGGGGTTTCACCCCGTCCAAAGAGTTTGGGGACATTCTGTGGGATGGAAGAAGTGCGTTGCTCTGTTGTTGTTGATTTGTTTTGTTTTGTTTTTCAACCTCAGGTGTCCCAGCAAATGAGGGATTCCAGAGTAGAGCCCTGGGAGGGGCGACTGGACAACCAGAAATCTGGTTAAAAATTGGGGCCTAGGGACATGTCAAGCCCATTATGACATCTAATGGTCCAGCCACTGAGAGGACGTACTAGTGGACGGAACCCACGCTGAGGGTCACAATGCGTGTTTATGCCCTCGTCGCACTCAATAATGGGCGGGGCCTCAGGGTGAATGCTGGTTTTTTCTCCTACACTGAACGTTGGACAACATGCCGACCACAAGGTTTCTTGCCATGGGGAAAGAGTTCTGATTTCTGCATCATTTTCAAATGGAATTAGTGCCCTGGTCAGCCTATATATTTGGCGTACAGCCAAATGGCGTGCACGTGGATCCTCATTTGGGATTTCTGGGTAGCCCCAGAAGGCAATGTTTTTCTTCTGGAGGACAGGCAGGGTGCTGCATTGTAGTTCTGGATTGCCAAACTGGAGGGCTTGTGGGCCTTAGTCTGAGGACGGAGGTCTGAGAACCCAAGCTAGGCCTAGGTTTCTGGGTGAGGATATGGCAGGCACAATCTACAGACCTGAATCGAGATCTCATGCATCTGAAGTCAGGGCGAGGATCAGACGATCGCTCAGGTTGGACATTCTGTCCCTGATGGCTCCTTCTTGAACGGGGGGTGGCTCACGAGGCCATGGGGGTTTTTCCCACGATGGGAGTTGTGAGAAACTCCCAACTGCAAAGATTCTTCTGCAGGACAATTGAGACCTGTTGGTTGGCTCCAGGACAACGATATCGAGCAGGGTTCTAAGGATGGATGTCTGGGTAGCCCACCTCACATTCCAATTGTCTCCAAGCAACAAGACAGGTTAGATCTGCTGGATCTGGGGGACTACCGAGGAGGCTGAGTTGAAATGGACGTGCCCATGGATGTGTCCTAATATGATTTTGTGTCTATGGAGACCTTGGAAATAAGCGGTGGCACTGGGGCCCTGAAGGGTTCTCTTAAAGAGGGGCTTTCACACAGCTCCACCGTGCAAGTTTCCCATGTGTAGATGAGATTTGTTCTGATGGGTGAGTCAAGAAACAGCCATATGCTGTAATTGAAATCCAGGCCTCTGAGGAGAGATGCCTTGAAGCCAAACCAATGGATACGATAGTTGCCTAGGGGCCTGTTCGTTCCTTTTTACCTCTGGGGACATCAGTCTACGGGTCTGAGTGCAGATAGGTGCTCAGATGGGCCCAGATTGCCCCTGTTTGTCCTGGGAAGCCACAAATATTGGGATGGCCTCAGGGACTTTGGAGGTTTATCCTCTTAGTAGGGTTGTGGCCATTGGAATGGACACATACAGTTCCATTGGAGAAGGAAAGCACCGTCGTCAGGTTTGGCTCCAGGGGCCTGAGGCTGTAGGGTGTCTATGCCAGGGCTGTTTGTACAGTTTCTGAAAACACAAACTCGGCTTACGTTTTGGCTCATAGGTATAGCAGGACTGATCTACAGACCATGAGGAGAACTCTTCGGGATATGAAAAAAGGGCGAGTGTGAGGCTCTTGCTCAAGTTTTTGTCTCTGGATATCGTATCACTCATGGTCTTGAATTTTTCCGGGTGACTTCATGGGAAATGGACTAGTCTTACTCTCTGGGGGTTTGGCCCCGTCCAAAGAGTTTGGGGTCATTCTGTGGGATGGAAGAAGTCCGTTGCTCTGTTGTTGTTGATTTGTTTTCTTTTGATTTTCAAACTCAGGTGTCTCAACCAAATGAGGGATTATAGAGTAGAGCCCTGTGGAGGGGCGACTGGATAACCAGAAATCTGGTTTAAAAATTGGGGCCTTGGGACATGTCAAGCCCATTATGACATCTAATGGTCCAGCCGCTGAGAGGACGTACTAGAGGAGAGTACTCACGCTGAGGGCCACAATGCGTGTTTATGCCCTCGTCGCACACAAGAAAGGGCGGGGCCTCAGGGTGAATGCTGCTTTCTCCTACACTGAACGTTGTACAACATGGCAACCACAAGGTTTGTTGCCATGGGTAAGGAAGAGTTCTGATTTCTGCATCACAGTCACCCCTGGGCAGTGACTGGAAATACGGTCTGGGTGTTGGTCACGAGGTCCGGGCTCAGGTTGTCAACAGTGCATTAGTGCCCAGGTTAGACTATATATATTTTGGGTGCATTCGAGTGTTGTGTACGTTCTTATCTGAAGAACACTTCAGGATATGAAGAATGATCGAGGCTGAGGCGTGTGCTCAGGCTTTTGTCTCAGGATTTTGTATCAGCTATGGCCGTGGAATGTTGGGGAGGCCTCATGGGCCATGGACGATTCTTGCTCTCTGTGGATTTGGCCTGATCCCAATTGTTTTTCGTCAATCTGTGGGATGGGAGGACTCCTTTCAGGTTTGTTACATCAGGTGTCCCACCAAAAGAGGAATTCCAAAGCAGAGCCCTGGGGAAGAGTGAAGGGACAACCCGAACTATGGTTAAAAATTGGGCCCTAAGGGCATGGCAGCCCAATATGCTGTCTCTCCATCCAGCCACTGAGAGGCCTTACCTGAGGACTGGGCTCAGGCTGAGGGTCACAATGTGTGTTTGTGACCAATGTGGCCCGCAAACATGGGCGGGGCCTCATGGGCCACACTGATTTCAACTACACTGAACCTTCGACAACATGCAAACCACAAGGTTTCTTGCAATGGGGAAAGAGTTCCTATTTCTGCATCCTTTACAAACCCGGGCCATGATTGGAGATAAGCTCTATGTTCTGAAGCCTGAAAACTGAGGTTGAGAAGAGATAACGACCAAAGGCCATGGCGGGTACGATGTGATCAGTGTGCGGCCAGCTCTCTGGGTGGGGCCAGGAGGACCAGGCACAGGCTGTGTCAGAAAGGGCATTAGTGCCCAGGTCAGCCTCTATATTTGGGGGTACAGCCGAATGGCGTGCAGGCTGATTCTCATTTGGGGTTTCTGGGTAGCCCCAGACGGCAATGTTTTTCTTCTGGAGGGCAGGCAGAGTGCTGCATTGTAGTTCTGGATTGCCAAACTGGAGGGCTTGTGGGCCAGTATCTGAGGACGGAAGTCTGAGAACCCAAGCTAGGCCTAGGTTTCTGGGTGAGACCTGAATCTAGATCTCGTGCATCTGAAGTCAGGGCGAGGATCAGACGATCGCTCAGGTTGGACATTCTGTCCCTGATGGCCCCTTCTTGAAGGGGGGCGTGGATCCCGAGGCCATGCGGGTTTTCCCACGATGGGAGATGTGAGAAGCTCCCAAATGCAAAGATTCTTCTGCAGGACAATTGAGACCTGTTGGTTGGCTCCAGGACAATGATTCCGAGCAGGGTTCTAAGGATGGATGGCTGGGTAGCCCATCTCGCATTCCAATTGTCTGCAAGCAACAAGACAGGTTAGATCTGCTGGATCTGGGGGGAGCAACCGAGGAGGCTGAGTTGAAATGGACTCTCCCGTGGATGTGTCCTAATATGATAATATGTCTATGGAGACCTTGGAATGAAGCGGTGGCACTGGGGTCCTGAAGGGTTCTCCTAAAGAGAGGCTTTCACACAGCTCCATCGTGCAAGTTTCCCATGTGTAGATGAGATTTGTTCTGATGGGTGAGTCAAGAAACAGCCATATGCTGTTATTGAAATCCATTCCTCTGAGGAGAGATGCCTGGAAACCAAAGCAATGGATCGGATATGTGCCTAGGGGCCTGTTCATTCCTTTTTACCTCTGGGGACATCAGTCTATGGGTCTGAGTGCCGGTAGGTGCTCAGATGGGCCCAGATTGCCCCTGTTTGTCCTGGGAAGCCACAAATATTGGGATGGCCTCAGGGACTTTGGAGGTTTATCCTCTTAGTTAGGTTGTGGCCATTGGAATGGGCACACACAATTCCCTTGGAGAGGGCAAGCACAGTCGTCAGGTTTGGCTCCAGGGGCCTGAGCATGTAGGGTGTGTAGGCCAGGGCTGTTTGGACAGTTGTTTGAAAACACAAACTCGGCTTATGTTTCGGGGCATAGGTATGGCAGGACTGATCTACAGACCATGAGGAGAACTCTTCGGGATATGAAAATAGGGCGAGTGTGAGGCTCTTGCTCAAGTTTTTATCTTTGGTTATCGTGTCACTCATGGTCGTGAAATTTCCAGGTGACTTCATGGGAAATGGACGAGTCTTACTCTCTGGGGGTTTGGCCCCGTCCAAAGAGTTTGGGGTCATTCTGTGGGATGGAAGAAGTCCGTTGTTCTGTTGTTATTGATTTGTTTTGTTTTGTTTTTCAACATCAGGTGTCCCAGCAAATGAGGGATTCCAGAGTAGAGCCCTGGGAGGGGCGACTGGACAACCAGAAATCTGGTTAAAAATTGGGGCCTAGGGACATGTCAAGCCCATTATGACATCTAATGTTCTAGCCACGGAGAGGACGTACTAGATGACAGGACTCACACTGAGGGTCACAATGCGTGTTTATGCCCTCGTCGCACTCAAGAATGGGCGGGGCGTCAGGGTGAAAGCTGGTTTCTTTCCTACACTGAACGTTGGACAACATGCCAACCACATGGTTTCTTGCCTTGCGTAAGGAAGAGTTCTGATTTCTGCATCATAGTCACCCCTGGGCAGTGATTGGAGATAAGGTCAAGGTTTTAAAGACTGAAAACTGAGGTAGGTAAGAGATGATGACCTAAGCCATGGCGGGTCTGATGTGCTCAGTGTGCGGTCAGCTGTCTGGGTGTTGGTCACGACGTCCGGGCTCAGGTTGTCAGACAGTGCATTAGTGCCCAGGTTAGACTATATATTTTGGGTGCATTCGAGTGCCGTGTAAGTTCTTATCTGAAGAACTCTTCCGGATATGAAGAATGAGCGAGTCTGAGGCGCGTGCTCAGGCTTTTGTCTCTGGATTTTGTATCAGCGATGGCCGTAGAATGTTGGCGAGGCCGCATGGGCCATGGACGAATCTTGCTCTCTGTGGATTTGGCCTGATCCCAATTGTTTTTCGTCAATCTGTGGGATGGGAGGACTCCTTTTAGGTTTGTTACCTCAGGTGTCCGAGCAAAAGAGGAATTCCAAATCAGAGCCCTGGGGAAGAATGAAGGGACAACCCGAACTATGGTTAAAAATTGGGGCCTAGAGGCATGTCAAGCCCAATATGCTGTCTCTCCATCCAGCCACTGAGAGGCCTTACCTGAGGACTGGGCTCAGGCTGAGGGTCACAATGTGTGTTTGTGACCCATGTGGCCCGCAAGCATGGGCGGTGCCACATGGGCCACACTGGTTTCAAGTACACTGAAACTTGGACAACATGCCAACCACAAGGTTTCTTGCCATGGGGAGAGCGTTCTGATTTCTGCGTCATTTTCAAACCCGGGCCGTGATTGGAGATAATTTCTAGGTTCGGAATCCTGAAACCCGAGATTGAGAAGAGATGAAGACCTAAGGCCATGGCAGGTCATATGAGCTCAGTGTGCGGCCAGCTGTCTGGGTGGGGCCAGGAGGTCCAGACTCAGGCTGTCTCAGAAAGGGCATTAGTGCCCAGGTCAGCCTATATATTTGGGGTACAGCCGAATGGCGTGCAGGTTGAATCTCATTTGTGGGGTTTCTGGGTAGCCCCAGATGGCAATGTTTTTCTTCTGGAGGGCAGGCAGAGTGCTGCATTGTAGTTTTGGATTGCCAAACTGGAGGGCTTGTGGGCCAGTATCTGAAGACGGAAGTCTGAGAACCCAAGCTAGGCCCAGGTTTCTGGGTGAGACCTGAATCTAGATCTCGTGCATCTGAAGTCAGGGCGAGGATCAGACGATCGCTCAGGTTGGACATTCTGTCCCTGATGGCCCCTTCTTGAAGGGGGGCGTGGATCACGAGGCCATGCGGGTTTTCCCACGATGGGAGTTGTCAGAAGCTCCCAAATGATGAGATTCTTCTGCAGGACAATTGAGACCTGTTGGTTGGCTCCAGGACAACGATTCCGAGCAGGGTTCTAAGGATGGATGGCTGGGTAGCCCTTCTCGCATTCCAATTGTCTGCAAGCAACAAGACAGGTTAGATCTGCTGGATCTGGGGGAGCAACCGAGGAGGCTGAGTTGAAATGGACTCTCCCGTGGATGTGTCCCAATATGATTTTGTGTCTATGGAGACCTTGGAATGAAGCGGTGGCACTGGGGCCCTGAAGGGTTCTCCTAAAGAGAGGCTTTCACACAGCTCCATCGTGCAAGTTTCCCATGTGTAGATGAGATTTGTTCTGATGGGTGAGTCAAGAAACAGCCATATGCTGTTATTGAAATCCATTCCTCTGAGGAGAGATGCCTGGAAACCAAAGCAATGGATCGGATATGTGCCTAGGTGCCTGTTCATTCCTTTTTACCTCTGGGGACATCAGTCTATGGGTCTGAGTGCCGGTAGGTGCTCAGATGGGCCCAGATTGCCCCTGTTTGTCCTGGGAAGCCACAAATATTGGGATGGCCTCAGGGACTTTGGAGGTTTATCCTCTTAGTTGGGTTGTGGCCATTGGAATGGGCACACACAATTCCCTTGGAGAGGGCAAGCACAGTCGTCAGGTTTGGCTCCAGGGGCCTGAGCCTGTAGGGTGTGTAGGCCAGGGCTCTTTGGACAGTTGTTTTGAAAAACACAAACTCGGCTTATGTTTCGGGGCATAGGTATGGCAGGACTGATCTACAGACCATGAGGAGAACTCTTCGGGATATGAAAATAGGACGAGTGTGAGGCTCTTGCTCAAGTTTTTATCTTTGGTTATCGTGTCACTCATGGTCGTGAAATTTCCGGGTGACTTCATGGGAAATGGACGAGTCTTACTCTCTGGGGGTTTGGCCCCGTCCAAAGAGTTTGGGGTCATTCTGTGGGATGGAAGAAGTCCGTTGTTCTGTTGTTATTGATTTGTTTTGTTTTTGTTTTTCAAACTCAGGTGTCCCAGCAAATTAGGGATTCCAGAGTAGAGCCCTGGGGTGGGGCGACTGGACAACCAGAAATCTGTTTAAAAATTGGGGCCTAGGGACATGTCAAGCCCCTTATGACATCTAATGGTCCAGCCACTGAGAGGACGTACTAGAGGACAGGACTCACACTGAGGGTCACAATGAGTGTTTATGCCCTCGTCGCACTCAAGAATGGGCGGGTCGTCAGGGTGAATGCCGGTTTCTCCTACACTGAACGTTGGACAACATGCAAACCACATGGTTTCTTGCTTTGGGTAAGGAAGAGTTCTGATTTCTGCATCATAGTCACCCCTGGGCAGTGATTGGAGATAAGATCTAGGTTTTGAAGACTAAAAACTGAGGTAGGTAAGAGATGATGACCTAAGGGCGTGGCGGGTCTGATGTGCTCAGTGTGCGGTCAGCTGTCTGGGTGTTGGTCACGAGGTCCGGGCTCAGGTTGTCAGACTGTGCATTAGTGCCCAGGTTAGACTATATATTTTGGGTGCCTTTGAGTGACGTGTAGGTTCTTATCTGAAGAACCCTTCAGGATATGAAGAATGAGCGAGTCTGAGGCGCGTGCTCATTCTTTTGTCTCTGGATTTTGTATCAGCGATGGCCGTGGAATGTTGGGGAGGCCTCATGGGCCATGGACGAATCTTGCTCTCCGTGGATTTGGCCCGATCCCAATTGTTTTTCCTCAATCTGTGGGATGGGAGGACTCCTTTTAGGTTTGTTACCTCAGGTGTCCGACCAAAAGAGGAATTCCAAATCAGAGCCCAGGGGAAGAGTGAAGGGACAACCCGAACTATGGTTTAAAATGGGGGCCTAGGGGCATGGCAAGCCCAATATGCTGTCTCTCCATCCAGCCCCTGAGAGGCCGACCTGAGGACAGGGCTCAGGCTGAGGGTCACAATATGTGTTTGTGACCAATGTGGCCCGCAAACATGGGCGGGGGCCTCATGGGCCACACTGGTTTCAAGTACATTGAACCTTGGACCACATGCCAAACACAAGGTCTCTTGCCATGCGGAAAGCGTTCTGATTTCTGCATCATTTTCAAAACGCGGGCTGTGATTGGAGATAATGTCTAGGTTCTGAAGCCTGAAACCCGAGATTGAGAAGAGATGAAGACCGAAGGCCATGGCAAGTCATATGAGCTCAGTGTGCGGCCAGCTGTCTGGGTGGGGCCAGGAGGTCCAGACTCAGGCTGTGTCAGAAAGGGCATTAGTGCCCAGGTCAGCCTATATATTTGGGGTACAGCCGAATGGCGTGCAGGTTGAATCTCATTTGGGTTTCTGGGTAGCCCCAGACGGCAATGTTTTTCATCTGGAGGGCAGGCAGAGTGCTGCATTGTAGTTCTGGATTGGCAAACTGGAGGGCTTGTGGGCCAGTATCTGAGGACGGAAGTCTGAGAAGCCAAGCTAGGCCTAGTTTTCTGGGTGAGACCTGAATCTAGATCTCGTGCATCTGAAGTCAGGGCGAGGATCAGACGATCGCTCAGGTTGGACATTCTGTCCCTGATGGCCCCTTCTTGAAGGGGGGCGTGGATCACGAGGCCATGCGGGTTTTCCCACGATGGGAGTTGTGAGAAGCTCCCAACTGATGAGATTCTTCTGCAGGACAATTGAGACCTGTTGGTTGCCTCCAGGACAACGATTCCGAGCAGGGTTCTAAGGATGGATGGCTGGGTAGCCCATCTCGCACTCCAATTGTCTGCAAGCAACAAGACAGGTTAGATCTGCTGGATCTGGGGGAGCAACCGAGGAGGCTGAGTTGAAATGGACTCTCCCGTGGATGTGTCCCAATATGATTTTGTGTCTATGGAGACCTTGGAATGAAGCGGTGGCACTGGGGTCCTGAAGGGTTCTCCTAAAGAGAGGCTTTCACACAGCTCCATCGTGCAAGTTTCCCATGTGTAGATGAGATTTGTTCTGATGGGTGAGTCAAGAAACAGCCATATGCTGTTATTGAAATCCATTCCTCTGAGGAGAGATGCCTGGAAACCAAAGCAATGGATCGGATATGTGCCTAGGGGCCTGTTCGTTCCTTTTTCCCACTGGGGATATCAGTCTACGGGTCTGAGTGCCGGTAGGTGCTCAGATGGGCCCAGATTGCCCCTGTTTGTCCTGGGAAACCACAATTATTGGGATGGCCTCAGGGACTTTGGAGGTTTATCCTCTTAGTTGGATTGTGGCCATTGGAATGGGCACACACAATTCCCTTGGAGAGGGCAAGCACAGTCGTCACGTTTAGCTCTAGGGGCATGAGCCTGTAGGGTGTGTAGGCCAGGGCTGTTTGGACAGTTGTCTGAAAACACAAACTCGGCTTATGTTTCGGGTCATAGGTATGGCAGGACTGATCTACAGACCTAGAGGAGAACTCTTCGGGATATGACACAAGGGCAAGTGTGAGGCTCTTGCTCAAGAGTTTGTCTCTGGATACCATGTCACACATGGTTGTGAAATTTCCGGGTGACTTCATGGGAAATGGACGAGTCTTACTCTCAGGGGGTGCGGCCTCGTCCAAGGATTTTGGGGTCACTCTGTGGGATGGAAGAAGTCCGTTTTTTTTGTTGTTGTTGATTTGTTTTGTTTTGTTTTTCAACCTCAGGTCTCCCACCAAATGAGGGTTTCCAGAGTAGAGCCCTGGGGAGTTGTGACTGTACAACCAGAAACCTGTTTAAAAATTGGGGCCAAGGGACATGTCAAGCCCATTATGACATCTATTGGTCCAGCCACTGAGAGGATTTACTAGAGGTCAGGAATCACGCTGAGGGTCACAATGCGTGTTTATGCCCTTATCGCACTCAAGAATGCACGTGACCTCAGGGTGAATGCTGCTTTTTCCTACACTGAACGTAGGACAACATGGCAACCACAAGGTTTCTTGCCTTGGGTAAGCAGGAGTTCTGATTTCTGCATCACAGTCACCCCTGGGCAGTGATTGGACATAAGGTCTAGGTTCTGAAGCCTGAAAACTGACGTAGGGCAGAGATGATGACCTAAGGCCATGGCGGGTCTGATGTGCTCAGTGTGCGGTCAGTTGTCTGGGTGTTGCTCAGGGTGTGTCAGACAGTGCATTAGTGCCCAGGTTAGACTATATAATTTGGGTACATTCGAGTGCCGTGTAGGTTTATTCTCATTTAATGTGCCTGGGCAGCTCATTAGGCAATATATTTTTTCTAGAGGGCAGGCAGAGTGCTGCAATAATGGTCCGGAATTGCCACTCTTGTAGGCTTCGGGGCCCGGTGTGTGAGGATGGAAGTCTGAGAACACAAGCTACACTTGGGTTTCAGGGCGAGGGCACAGCATGTACCTCCTGAAGATCTGAAGCAATATCTCATGCATCTGAAGTCAGAGCGAGGATCAGACTTTGGCTCATCTTGGATTTTCTGTTCATGACGGCCCCTTCATGAATGGAGCGGATTCTCGAGAGCATGGAGGTTTTCCCACGTTGGGAGTGGTGGGATGCCCCCTCCAAGGATTCCTTCTGCGGGACAATTGAGACCTGTTGGACAGTGCCAGGACATCCCATATGGATGAGTCCAGACCAACGTTCGAGGATGGATGCCTGGGAAGCCCGCCTCGCATTCCAAAATTCTCCTAGCGACAAGACAGTTTAGATCTGATGGCTCTGCGGGAGCAACCGGGGTGGCTGAGTTGAAATGGATTTTCCTGAGGATGGGTCTAATGTGTGTTTGTGTCCATGAGGGCCTTGGAATGGGGCGGTGGCACCGGGACCCTGAAGTATTCGCCTCAGCTTTTGACATAGCTCCCATGCACAAGTTTCCTTGTGGAGACGTGTTTGGTTCTGATGGGTGCCTCAGGAAAACCCCAATGCTGATATTGGAATCCAGGGTTTTGAGGAGACATGCCTGTAAACCAAAGCAATGGATTAGATTTTGGCCTAGGGTCCTGTCTGGTTCAATCTTCTTCTCTGGGGACATCCATCTAGGGTATGAGTGGAGGTAGATGCTCAGCTGGTGTCAGACTGCCCTTTTTTTTTCCCGGGCGACCTATACTATTGGGATGGCCTCAGGGACTTTTGAGGGTTCTCCTAATTTGTACGAATTTGGACAATGGAATGGGCAGAATTCCCATGGATTAGGTAGGCACAGTCCTAATGTGTGGCTCCAGGGTCCCCAGCCTGGAGGGTATGTGGCCCAGGACTTTGAGGAGAGAAGTCTGAAAACACAAACTCAGCTTATGTTTGGGGACGTAGGTATGGCAGGCCCGATCTACAAACCATGAGAAGACATCTTCAGGATATGAAGAAAGTGCGAGTCTGAGACACTTGCTCAGACTTTTGTCTCTGGATTTTGTATCAGCGATGGCCGTGGAATGTTGGGGAGGCCTCATGGGCCATGGACGAATCTTGCTCTCCGTGGATTTGGCCCGATCCCAATTGTTTTTTTTCCTCAATCTGTGGGATTCGAGGACTCCTTTCCGGTTTGTTACCTCAGGTGTCCCACCAAAAGAGGAATTCCAAAGCAGAGCCCTGGGGAAGAGTGAAGGGACAACACGAACTATGGTTAAAAATTGGGGCCTAGGGGCATGGCAAGCCCAATATGCTGTCTCTCCATCCAGCCACTCAGAGGCCTTACCTGAGGACTGGGCTCAGCCTGAGCGTCACAATGTGTGTTTGTGACCAATGTGGCCCACAAGCATGGGTGGGGCCTCATGGGCCACACTGGTTTCAACGACACTGAAACTTGGACAACATGCCAACCACAAGGTTTCTTGCCATGGGGAAAGAGTTCTGATTTCTGCATCATTTTCAAACCCGGGCTTTGATTGGAGATAAGGTCTAGGTTCTGAAGCCTGAGAACCGAGGTTGAGAAGAGATGATGACGTAAGGCCATGGCGGGGTCCGATGTGCTCAGTGTGCGGCCAACTGTCTGGGTGGGGCCCGGAGGTCCAGGATCAGGCTGTGTCAGAAAGGGCATTAGTGCCCAGGTCAGCCTATATATTGGGGGGTACAGCCGAATGGCGTGCAGGTTGATCCTCATTGGGGGTTTCTGGGTAGCCCCAGACGGCAATGTTTTTCTTCTGGAGGGCAGGCAGAGTGCTGCATTGTAGTTCTGGATTGCTAAACTGGAGGGCTTGTGGGCCAGTTATCCGAGGACGGAAGTCTGAGAACCCAAGCTAGGCCTAGGTTTCTGGTTGAGGATATGGCAGGCACAATCTACAGACCTGAATCGAGATCTCGTGCATCTGAAATCACAGCGAGGATCAGAGTTCACTCAGGTTGGACATTCTGTCCCTGATGGCCCCTTCTTGAAGGGGGGGTAGATCACGAGGCCAAGGGGGTTTTCCCACGATGGGAGTTGTGAGAAGCTCCCAACTGCTAGATTCTTCTGCAGGACAATTGAGACCTGTTGGTTGGCTCCAGGACAACGAATCCGAGCAGGGTTCTAAGGATGGATGGCTGGGTAGCCAACCTCGCATTCCAATTGTCTCCAAGCAAGAAAACAGGTTAGATCTGCTGGATCTGGGGGAGCAACCAAGCAGGCTGAGTTGAAATGGACTCTCCCGTGGATGTGTCCTAATATGATAATATGTCTATGGAGACCTTGGAATGAAGCGGTGTCACTGGGGCCCTGAAGTGTTCTCCTAAAGAGAGGCTTTCACATAGCTCCATCGAGCAAGTTTCCCATGTGTCGATGAGATTTGTTCTGATGGGTGAGTCAAGAAACAGCCATATGCTGTTATTGAAAGCCAGACCTCTGAGGAGAGATGCCTGGAAACGAAAGCAATAGATGCGATAGGTGCCTAGGTGCCTGTTCGTTCCTTTTTACCTCTGGGCACATCAGTCTAAGGGTCTGAGTGCAAGTAGGTGCTCAGATGGGACCAGATTGCCCCATTTGTCCTGGGAAGCCGCAATATTGGGATGGCCTCAGGGACTTTGGAGGTTTATACTCTTAGGAGGGTTGTCGCCATTGGAATGGGCACATACAATTCCCTTGGAGAGGGCAATCACAGTCGTCACGTTTAGCTCTAGGGGCATGAGCCTGTAGGGTGTGTAGGCCAGGGCTGTTTGGACAGTTGTCTGAAAAAAAAACTCGGCTTATGTTTCGGGTCATAGGTATGGCAGGACTGATCTACAGACCATGAGGAGAACACTTCGGGATATGAAAAAAGGGCGAGTGTAGGGGAGGAGTCAAGATGGCGGAGTAGTAGCAAGCTGAGACTGCTTCAGCTAGCCGGAGATCACCTAGATAACTTATCTAAAGATTGCAAACTCCTGAAAAATCCATTGGCAGTTCGAAGAGAAGAAAAAACAGCAATTCTGGAAACAGAAAAACAACCACTTTTTGAAAGGTAGGACTGGCAGAGAAGTGAACCCAAAGCGACGCGAAGATAGACCCCCGGGGGCAGGGGCCGGCTCCCGGCAAGCGGCGGAGCAACCGTGCACAAAATCAGGACTTTTAAAAGTCTGTTCCGCTGAGGGACATCGCTCCAGAGGCTAAACCGGGGCGAAGCCCACGCGGGGTCAGCGTGGCCTCAGGTCCCGCAGGTTCACAGAGGATCGGGGGTGTCTGAGTGTCGCAGAGCTTGCGGGTATTGGAACGGGAAAGCCGGCTACATAGACAGAGCCGACAGTAAGCTCACAGCTCCGTGTTACCCTTGAACCGGTCGTAGGCTCGGTGAGCTCGGAGCGCGGCCGGAGGTCAGGCAGACGGGAGTAACTGGGTGCGGTTCTCTGACCGCGCACTGAGGAGTGCGGCCCTGGGCTCTCGGCTCTTCCGGGGCCGGAGACCAGGAGGCCGCCATTTGTATTCCCGTCCTCTGGAACTCTACGGAAAGCGCTCAGGGAACAAAAGCTCCTGAAAGCAAACCCGAGCGGATTACTCACCCCGGCCCCGGGTAAGGGCGGTGTAATTCCGCCTGGGGCAAAGACACTTGAGAATCACTACAACAGGCCCCTCCCCCAGAAGTTCAACAAGAAATCCAGCCGAGACCAAGTTCACCTACCAAGGAGTGCGGTTTCAATACCAAGGAGAGCAGCAGAATTCCAGAGGAGGAGAAAGCCAAGCACGGAACTCATGGCTTTTTTCCTGTGATTTTTTTTAGTCTTGCAGTTAATTTAATTTTTTTTTCTTTTTTCATTTTTTTTTTTCTTTCTCGCCTTGGGTAAAATTTTTTTTTTAACTGTTACCTTTTTCTTTTTTAACGATTTTATACTAGTTTATCTAATATATATATTTTTTTCTTTTTTACATTTTTCTTAGGTGTATTCTTTTTTTAAAAAATTCTTTTCTTTTCTTTTCTTTTTTTTTTCTTTTCTTTTTTTTTTTTTTTTTTTTCCCTTTCTTCCTTTTTGAACCTCTTTTTATCCCCTTTCTCCCCACTCACGATTTTGGATCTCTTCTAATTTGGTTAAAGCATATTTTCCTGGGGTTGTTGCCACCCTTTTAGTATTTTACTTGCCCCTTCATTTACTCTTATCTGGACAAAATGACAAGACGTAAAAAATTCAACACAAAAAAAAGAACAAGAGGCAGTACCGAAGGCTAGGGACCTAATCAATACAGACATCGGTAATATGTCAGATCTAGAGTTCAGAATGACAATTCTCAAGGTTCTAGCCGGGCTCGAAAAAGGCATGGAAGATATTAGAGAAACCCTCTCGAGAGATATAAAAGCCCTTTCTGGAGAAATAAAAGAACTAAAATCTAACCAAGGTGAAATCAAAAAAGCTATTAATGAGGTGCAATCAAAAATGGAGGCTCTAACTGCTAGGATAAATGAGGCAGAAGAAAGAATTAGTGATATAGAAGACCAAATGACAGAGAATAAAGAAGCTGAGCAAAAGAGGGACAAACAGCTACTGGACCACGAGGGGAGAATTCGAGAGATAAGTGACACCATAAGACGAAACAACATTAGAATAATTGGGATTCCAGAAGAAGAAGAAAGTGAGAGGGGAGCAGAAGGTATCCTGGAGAGAATTATTGGGGAGAATTTCCCCAATATGGCAAAGGGAACGAGCATCAAAATTCAGGAGGTTCAGAGAATGCCCCTCAAAATCAATAAGAATAGGCCCACACCCCGTCACCTAATAGTAAAATTTGCAAGTCTCAATGACAAAGAGAAAATCCTGAAAGCAGCCCGGGAAAAGAAGTCTGTAACATACAATGTTAAAAATATTAGATTGGCAGCTGACTTATCCACAGAGACCTGGCAGGCCAGAAAGAGCTGGCATGATATTTTCAGAACACTAAACGAGAAAAACATGCAGCCAAGAATACTATATCCAGCTAGGCTATCATTGAAAATAGAAGGAGAGATTAAAAGCTTCCAGAACAAACAACAACTGAAAGAATTAGCAAATACCAAACCAGCTCTACAGGAAATATTGAAAGGGGTCATCTAAGCAAAGAGAGAGCCTACAAGTGGTAGATCAGAAAGGAACAGAGACCATATACAGTAACAGTCACCTTACAGGCAATACAATGGCACTAAATGCATATCTCTCAATAGTTACCCTGAATGTGAATGGGCTAAATGCCCCTGTCAAAAGACACAGGGTATCAGAATGGATAAAAAAACAAAACCCATCTATATGTTGCCTCCAAGAAACACATTTTAAGCCCGAAGACACCTCCAGATTTAAAGTGAGGGGGTGGAAAAGAATTTACCATGCTAATGGACATCAGAAGAAAGCAGGAGTGGCAATCCTTATATCAGATCAATTAGATTTAAAGCCAAAGACTATAAAAAGTGATGAGGAAGGACACTATATCATACTCAAAGGGTCTGTCCAACAAGAAGATTTAACAATTTTAAATATCTATGCCCCCAATGTGGGAGCAGCCAACTATATAAACCAATTAATAACAAAATCAAAGAAACACATCAACAATAATACAATAATAGTAGGGGACTTTAACACTCCCCTCACTGAAATGGACAGGTCATCCAAGCAAAAGATCAGCAAGGAAATAAAGGCCTTAAACGACACACTGGACCAGATGGACATCACAGATATATTCAGAATATTTCACCCCAAAGCAACAGAATACACATTCTTCTCTAGTGCACATGGAACATACTCCAGAATAGATCACATCCTCGGTCCTAAATCAGGACTCAACCGGTATCAAAAGATTGGGATCATTCCCTGCATATTTTCAGACCACAATGCTCTAAAGCTAGAACTCAACCACAAAAGGAAGTTTGGAAAGAACCCAAATACATGGAGACTAAACAGTATCCTTCTAAAGAATGAATGGGTCAACCGGGAAATTAAAGAAGAATTGAAAAAAAAAAAAAAATCGTGGAAACAAATGATAATGAAAATACAACGGTTCAAAATCTGTGGGACACAACAAAGGCAGTCCTGAGAGGAAAATATATAGCGCTACAAGCCTTTCTCAAGAAACAAGAAAGGTCTCAGGTACACAACCTAACCCTACACCTAAAGGAGCTGGAGAAAGAACAAGAAAGAAACCCTAAGCCCAGCAGGAGAAGAGAAATCATAAAGATCAGAGCAGAAATCAATGAAATAGAAACCAAAAAAACAATAGAACAAATCAACGAAACTAGGAGCTGGTTCTTTGAAAGAATTAATAAAATTGATAAACCCCTGGCCCGACTTATCAAAAAGAAAAGAGAAAGGACCCAAATAAATAAAATCATGAATGAAAGAGGAGAGATCACAACTAACACCAAAGAAATACAAACTATTATAAGAACATACTATGAGCAACTCTACGGCAATAAATTTGACAATCTGGAAGAAATGGATGCATTCCTAGAAACATATAAACTACCACACAACTGAGCCAGGAAGAAATAGAAAGCCTGAACAGACCCATAACCAGTAAGGAGATTGAAACAGTCATTAAAAATCTCCAAACAAACAAAAGCCCAGGGCCAGACGGCTTCCCTGGGGAATTCTACCAAACATTTAAAGAAGAACTAATTCCTATTCTCCTGAAACTGTTCCAAAAAATAGAAATGGAAGGAAAACTTCCAAACTCATTTTATGAGGCCAGCATCACCTTGATCCCAAAACCAGACAAGGATCCCACCAAAAAAGAGAGCTATAGACCGATATCCTTGATGAATACAGATGCGAAAATACTCAACAAAATACTAGCCAATAGGATTCAACAGTACATTAAAAGGATTATTCACCACGACCAAGTGGGATTTATTCCAGGGCTGCAAGGTTGGTTCAACATCCGCAAATCAGTCAATGTGATACAACACATCAATAAAAGAAAGAACAAGAACCATATGATACTCTCAATAGATGCTGAAAAAGCATTTGACAAAGTACAACATCCCTTCCTGATCAAAACTCTTCAAAGTGTAGGGATAGAGGGCACATACCTCAATATCATCAAAGCCATCTATGAAAAACCCACCGCAAATATCATTCTCAATGGAGAAAAACTGAAAGCTTTTCCGCTAAGGTCAGGAACACGGCAGGGATGTCCATTATCACCACTGCTATTCAACATCGTACTAGAGGTCCTAGCCTCAGCAATCAGACAACAAAAGGAAATTAAAGGCATCCAAATCGGCAAAGAAGAAGTCAAATTATCACTCTTCGCAGATGATATGATACTATATGTGGAAAACCCAAAAGACTCCACTCCAAAACTGCTAGAACTTATACAGGAATTCAGTAAAGTGTCAGGATATAAAATCAATGCACAGAAATCAGTTGCATTTCTCTACACCAACAGCAAGACAGAAGAAAGAGATATTAAGGAGTCAATCCCATTTACAATTGCATCCAAAACCATAAGATACCTAGGAATAAACCTAACCAAAGAGACACAGAATCTATACTCAGAAAACTATAAAGTACTCATGAAAGAAATTGAGGAAGACACAAAGAAATGGAAAAATGTTCCATGCTCCTGGATTGGAAGAATAAATATTGTGAAAATGTCTATGCTACCTAAAGCAATCTACACATTTAATGCAATTCCTATCAAAGTACCATCCATCTTTTTCAAAGAAATGGAACAAATAATGCTAAAATTTATATGGAACCAGAAAAGACCTCGAATAGCCAAAGGGATATTGAAAAAGAAAGCCAACGTTGGTGGCATCACAATTCCGGACTTCAGGCTCTATTACAATGCTGTCATCATCAAGACAGCATGGTACTGGCACAAAAACAGACACATAGATCAATGGAACAGAATAGAGAGCCCAGAAATAGACCCTCAAATCTATGGTCAACTAATCTTCGACATACTATGAGGAAAGAATGTCCAATGGAAAAAAAGACAGCCTTTTCAATAAATGGTGCTGGGAAAATTGGACAGCCACATGCAGAAAAATGATATTGGACCATTCCCTTACACCACACACAAAAATAGACTCAAAATGGATGAAGGACCTCAATGTACGAAAGGAATCCATCAAAATCCTTGAGCAGAACACGGGCAGCAACCTCTTCGACCTCTGCCGCAGCAACATCTTCCTAGGAACAACGCAAAAGGCAAGGGAAGCAAGGGAAAAAATGAAACTACTGGGATTTCATCAAGATCAAAAGCTTTTGCACAGCAAAGGAAACAGTTAACAAAATCAAAAAGACAACTGACAGTATGGGAGAAGATATTTGCAAACGACATATCAGATAAAGGACTAGTGTCCAGAATCTATAAAGAACTTAGCAAACTCAACACCCAAACAACAAATAATCCAATCAAGAAATGGGCAGAGGACATGAACAGACATTTCTGCAAAGAAGACATCCAGACGGCCAACAGACACATGAAAAAGTGCTCCATATCACTCGGCATCAGGGAAATACAAATCAAAACCACAATGAGATATCACCTCACACCAGTCAGAATGGCTAAAATCAACAAGTCAGGAAATGACAGATGCTGGCGAGGATGCGGAGAAAGGGGAACCCTCCTACACTGTTGGTGGGAATGCAAGCTGGTGCAGCCACTCTGGAAAACAGCATGGAGGTTCCTCAAAATGTTGAAAATAGAACTGCCCTATGACCCAGCAATTGCACTATTGGGCATTTACCCTAAAGATACAAATGTAGTGATCCAATAGGGCACATGCACCCGAATGTTTATAGCAGCAATGTCCACAATAGCCAAACTATGGAAAGAACCTAGATGTCCATCAACAGATGAATGGATCAAGAAGATGTGGTATATATACACAATAGAATACTATGCAGCCATCAAAAGAAATGAAATCTTGCCATTTGCAACAACGTGGATGGAACTAGAGCGTATCATGCTTAGCGAAATAAGTCAAGCAGAGAAAGACAACTATCATATGATCTCCCTGATATGAGGAAGTGGTGATGCAACATGGAGGCTTAAGTGGGTAGAGAAGAGTAATAAATGAAACAAGATGGGATTGGGAGGGAGACAAACCATAAGTGACTCTTAATCTCACAAAACAAACTGAGGGTTGCTGGGGGAGGGGGGTTTGGGAGAAGGGGGTGGGATTTATGGACATTGGGGAGGGTATGTGATTTGGTGAGTGCTGTGAAGTGTGTAAACCTGGTGATTCACAGACCTGTACCCCTGGGGATAAAAATATATGTTTATCAAAAATAAAAAATTTAAAAAAAAAAAAAAAGAATGCTGCATTGTAGTTCTGAATTGCCAAACTGGAGGGCTTGTGGGAAGTCTGAGAACCCAAGCTAGGCCTAGTTTTTCTGGGTGAGGATATGGCAGGCACAATCTACAGACCGGAATTGAGATCTCGTGCATGTGAAGTCAGGGCGAGGAACAGTCGATCGCTCAGGTTGGACATTCGGTCCCTGAATGCCCCTTCTTGAAGGGGGGGGTGGATCTTGAGGCCTTGGGGGTTTTCCCACGATGGGAGTTGTGAGAAGCTCCCAACTGCAAAGATTCTTCTGCAGGACAATTGAGACCTGTTGGTTGGCTCCAGGACAACGATTCCAAGCAGGGTTCGAAGGATGGATGTCTGGGTAGCCCACCTCGCAGTCCAATTGTTTCCAAGCAACAAGACAGGTTAGATCTGCTGGATCTGGGGGAGCAACCGAGGAGCCTGAGTTGAAATGGACTCTTCCGTGGATGTGTCCTAATATGATTTTGTGTCTATGGAGACCTTGGAATGAAGCGGTGGCACTGGGGCCCTGAAGGGTTCTCCGAAAGAGAGGCTTTCACACAGCTCCATCGTGCAAGTTTCCCATGTGTAGATGAGATTTGTTCTGATGGGTGAGTCAAGAAACAGCCATATGCTGTTATTGAAATCCAGGCCTCTGAGGAGAGATGCCTGGAAACCAAAGCAATGGATCCGTTAGGTGCCTAGTCCTGTACGTTCCTTTTTACCTCTGGGGACGTCAGTCTACGGGGTCTGAGAGCTGATAGGTGCTCAGATGGGCCCAGATTGCCCCTGTATGTCCTGGGAAGCCACAAATATTGGGATGGCCGAAGGGACTTTGGAGGTTTTTATCCTATTAGTAGGGTTGTGGACATTGGAAAGGGCACATACAATTCCCTTGGAGAGGGGAAGCACAGTCGTCAGTTTTTGCTACAGGGGCATGAGCCTTTAGGGTGTGAAGGCCAGGGCTGTTTGGACAGTTGTCTGAAAAAAATACTCGGCTTATGTTTCGGGTCATAGGTGTGGCACACTGATCAACAGACCATGAGGAGAACTCTTCGGGATAAGAAAAAAGGGCGTGTGTGAGGCGTTGCTCAAGTTTTTGTCTCTGGATATCCTGTCACTCATGGTCGTAAAATTTTCGGGTGACTTCATGGGAAATGGTGAGTCTTACTCTCTCGGGGTTTGACCCGTCCAAGAGTTTGGGGTCATTTTGTGGGATGGAAGAAGTCCGTTGTTCGGTTGTTGTTGATTTCTTTTGTTTTGTTTTTCAACCTCAGGGGTCCCACCAAATGAGGGATTCCAGAGTAGAGCCCTGGGCAGGGGCGACTGGACAACCAGAAATCTGGTTAAAAATTGGGGCCTAGGGACATGTCAAGCCCATTATGACATCTAATGGTCCAGCCACTGACAGGACGTACTAGAGGACAGGACTCACACTGAGGGTCACAATGCGTGTTTATGCCCTCCTCGCACTCAAGAATGGGTGGGGCTTCAGGGTGAAATCTGGTTTCTCCTTCACTGAACGTTGGACAACATGCCAACCACAAGCTTTCTTGCCATGGGTAAGGAAGAGTTCTGATTTCTGCATCACAGTGACCCTTGGGCAGTGATTGGAGATAAGGTCTAGGTTCTGAAGCCTGAAAACTGAGGTAGGGAAGAGATGATGACATAATGCCATGGCGGGTCTGATGTGCTCAGTGTGCGGTCAGCTGTCTGGGTGTTGGTCACGAGGTCCGGGCTCAGGTTGTCAGACATTGCATCAGTGCCCAGGTTAGACTCTATATTTTGGGTGCCTTCGAGTTCCGTGTAGGTTCTTATCTGAAGAACTCTTCAGGATATGAAGAATGATCGAGTCTGAGGCGCGTGCTCAGGCTTTTGTCTCTGGATTTTGTATCAGCGATGGCCGTGGAATGTTGGGGTGGCCTCATGGGCCATGGACGAATCTTGCTCTCTGTGGATTTGGCCCGATCCCATTTGTTTTTCGTCAATCTGTGGGATGGGAGGACTCCTTTCAGGTTTGTTACCTCAGGTGTCCCACCAAAAGAGGAATTCCAAAGCAGAGCCCCTGCGGAAGAGTGAAGGGACAACCCGACCTATGGTTAAAAATTGGGGCCTATTGGCATGGCAAGCCCAATATGCTGTCTCTCCATCCAGCCACTGAGAGGCCTTACCTGAGTATTCGGCTCAGGCTGAGGGTCACAATGTGTGTATGTGACGAATGTGGCCCGCAAGCATGGGCAGAGCCTCATGGGCCACACTGGTTTCAACGACACTGAACCTTGGACAACATGCCAACCACAAGGTTTCTTGCCATGGGGAAAGAGTTCTGATTTCTGCATCATTTTCAAACCCGGGCCGTGATTGGAGATAAGGTCTAGGTTCTGAAGCCTGAAAACCGAGGTTGAGAAAGAGATGACGACCTAAGGCCATGGCGGGTCCAATGTGCTCAGTGTGCGGCCAGCAGTCTGGGTGGGGCCAGGAGGTCCAGGATCAGGCTGTGTCAGAAAGGGCATTAGTGCCCAGGTCAGCCTATATATTTGGGGGGTACAGCCGAATGGCGTGCAGGTTGATCCTCATTGGGGGTTTCTGGGTAGCCCCAGAGGGCAATGTTTTTCTTCTGGAGGGCAGGCAGAGTGCTGCATTGTAGTTCTGGATTGCTAAACTGGAGGGATTGTGGGCCAGTAGTCTCAGGACGGAAGTGTGAGAACCCAAGCTAGGCCTAGGGTTTTCTGGTTGAGGATATGGCAGGCACAATCTACAGACCTGAATCGAGATCTCGTGCATCTGAAGTCACAGCGAGGATCAGAGTTCACTCAGGTTGGACATTCTGTCCCTGATGGTCCCTTCTTGAAGGGGGGGTGGATTACGAGGCCAAGGGGGTTTTCCCACGATGGGAGTTGTGCGAAGCTCCCAACTGCAAGATTCTTCTACAGGACAATTGACACCTCTTGGTTGGCTCCAGGACAATGATTCCGAGCAGGGTTTTAAGGATGGATGGCGGGTAGCCAACCTTGCATTCCAATTGTCTCCAGGCAAGAAAACAGGTTAGATCTGCTGGATCTGGGGGGAGCAACCGAGGAGGCTGAGTTGAAATGGACTCTCCCGTGGATGTGTCCTAATATGATTTTGTGTCTGGAGACCATGGAATGAAGTGGTGGCACTGGGGCCCTGAAGGGTTCTGCTAAAGAGAGGCTTTCACAGAGCTCCATCGTGCAAGTTTCCCATGTGTAGATGAGATTTGTTCTGATGGGTGAGTCAAGAAACAGCCATATGCTGTTATTGAAAGCCAGGCCTTTGAGGAGAGATGCCTGGAAACCAAAGCAATGGATGCGATAGGTGCCTAGGGGCCTGTTCGTTCCTTTTTACCTCTGGGGCACATCAGTCTAAGGGTCTGAGGGCAAGTAGGTGCTCAGATGGACCCAGATTGCCCCATTTGTCCTGGGAAGCCGCAATATTGGGATGGCCTCAGGGACTTTGGAGGTTTATACTCTTAGGAGGGTTGTGGCCATTGGAATGGGCACATACACTTCCCTTGGAGAGGGCAATCACAGTCGTTAGGTTTGGCTCCAGGGGCCTGAGCCTGTAGGGTGTGTAGACCAGGGCTGTTTGGAAAGTTGTCTGAAAAAAAAACTCGGCTTAAGTTTCGGGTCATAGGTATGTCAGGACTGATCTACAGACCATGAGGAGAACAGTTTGGGATATGAAAAAAGGGCGAGTGTGAGGCTCTTGCTCAAGTCTTTGTCTGTGAATATCGTGTCACACATGGTCGTGAAATTTCCGGGGTAACTTCATGTTAAATGGACGAGTCTTACTCTCTGGGGGGTTTGGCCCCATCCAAAGAGTTTGGGGTCATTCTGTGGAATGGAAAAAGTCCGTGTTCTGTGGTTGTTAATTTGTTTTGTTGTTTTTCAACCTCAGGTGTCCCACCAAATGAGGGATTCCAGAGTAGGGCCCTTGGGAGGGGCGAATGGACAACCAGAAATTTGGTTAAAAATTGGGGCCTAGGGACATGTCCAGCCCATTATGACATCTAATAGGCCAGCCCCTGAGAGGACGTACTAGAGGACAGGACTCACGCTGAGGGTCACAATGCGTGTTTATGCCCTCGTCGCACTAAAGAATGGGCGGGGCCTCGGGGTGAAGGCTGGTTTCTCTTACACTGAACGTTTGACATCATGCCAACCACAAGGTTTCTTGACATGGGTAAGGAAGAGTTCTGATTTCTGCATCACAGTCACCCCTGGGCAGTGATTGGAGGTAAGCTCTAGGTTCTGAAGCATGAAAACTGAGGTAGGGAAGAGATGATGACCTAAGGCTATGGCGGGTCTGATGTGCTCAGTGTGCGGTCAGCTGTCTGGGTGTTGGTCACGAGGTCCGGCCTCAGGTTGTCAGACAGAGCATTAGTGCCCAGGTTAGACTATATATTTTGGGTGCTTTCGAGTGCCGTGTAGGTTCTTATCTGAAGAACTCTTCAGGATATGAAGAATGATCGAGTTTGAGGCGCATTCTCAGGCTTTTATCTCTGGATTTTGTATCAGCGATGGCCGTGGAATGTTGGGGAGGCCTCATGGGCCATGGACGAATCTTGCTCTTTGTGGATTTGGCCCGATCCCAATCGTTTTCGGCAATCTGTGGGATGGGAGGACGCCTTTCATATTTGTTACCTCAGGTGTCCCACAAAAAGAGGAATTCCAAAGCAGAGCCCTGGGGAAGACTGAAGGGACAACCCGAACTATGGTTAAAAATTAGGGCCTAGGGGCATGGCAAGCTCAATATGCTGTCTCTCCATCCAGCCAATGAGAGGCCTTACCTGAGGACTGGGCTCAGGCTGAGGGTCACAATGTGTGTTTGTGACCAATGTGGCCCGCAAGAATGGGCGGGGCCTCATCTGCCACACTGGTTTCATCTACACTGAAACTTGGACCACATGCCAACCACAAGGTTACTTGCCATGGGGAAAGAGTTCTTTCTTTTCTGCATAATTTTCAAACCCGGGCAGTGATTGGAGATAAGGTCTAGGTTCTGAAGCCTGAAAACCGAGGTTGAGAAGAAATGACGACCTAAGGCCATGGCGGGTCCAATGTGCTAAGTGTGTGGCCAGCTTTCTGGGTGGGGCCAGGAGGTCCACGCTCAGGCTGTGTCAGAAAGGGCATTAGTGCCAAGGTCAGCCTATACAGCCGAATGCCGTGCAGGTTGATCCTCATTGGGGGTTTCTGGGTAGACCCAGAGGGCAATGTTTTTCTTCTGGAAGGCAGGCAGAGTGCTGCATTGTAGTTCTGGATTGCCAAACTGGAGGGCTTGTGTGCCAGGAGTCTGAGGACTGAGGTCTTACAACCCAAGCTAGGCCTCGGTTTCTGGGTGAGGATATGCAGGCACAATCTACAGACCTGAATCGAGATCTCGTGCATCTGAAGTCAGGGCGAGGATCAGACGATCGCTCAGGTTGGACATTCTGACCCTGATGGCCCCTTCTTGAAAGGGGGGTGGATCACGAGGCCATGGGGGGTTTTCCCACGATGGGAGTTGTGAGAAGCTCCCAAATGCAAAGATTCTTCTGCAGAACAATTGAGACCAGTTGGTTGGCTCCAGGACAAAGATTCCGAGCAGAGTTCTAAGGATGGATGGCTGGGTAGCCCACCTCGCATTCCAATTGTCTCCAATCAACAAGACAGGTCAGATCTGCTGGATCTGGGGGAGCAACCGAGGAGCCTGAGTTGAAATGGACTCTCCCGTGGATGTGACCTAATATGATTTTGTGTCTATGGAGACCTTGAAATGAAGCGGTGGCACTGGGGCCCTGAAGGGTTCTCCTAAAGAGAGGCTTTCACACACAGCTCCATCAAGCAAGTTTTCCCATGTCTAGATGAGATTTGTTCTGACGGTGAGTCAAGAAACAGCCATATGCTGTTATTGAAATCCAGGCCTCTGAGGAGAGATGCCTCGACACCAAAGCAATGGGTCCGATAGGTGCCTAGGGACCTGTTCGTTCCTTATTACTTCTGGGTAATCAGTCTACGGGTCTGAGTGCAGGTAGATGCTCAGATGGGGTCAGAGTGCCCCTGTTTGTTGGGAAGCCACAACTATTGGGATGGCCTCAGGAATTTTGGAGGTTTATCCTCTTAGTAGGGTTGTGTCCATTGAATGGGCACATACAATTCCCTTGGAGAGGGCAAGCACAGTTCTCAGGTTTGGCCTCAGGGGCCTGAGCCTGTAGGGTGTGTATGCCAGAGCTGTTGGGACAGTTGTCTGAAAACAGAAACTCGGCTTATGTCTCGGGTCATAGGTATGGCAGGACTGATCTACAGACCATGAGGAGAACTCTTCGGGATATGAAAAAAGGGCGAGAGTGAGGCTTGTGCTCAAGTATTTATCTCTGGATTTCATGCCATTCATGGTCATGAAATTTCCGGGTGACTTCATGGGAAATAGACGAGTCTTACTCCCTTGGGGTTTGGCCCAATCCAAAGAGTTTGGGGTCAGTCTGTGGGACGGAAGAAGTCCGTTTTTTGTTGTTGTTGTTGTTGTATTGTTTTGTTCTTCAAACTCAGGCGTCCCTCCAAATGAGGGATTCCAGAGTAGAGCCCTGGGGAGGGGCAATTGGACAACCAGAAATCTGGTTAAAATTGGGTCCTAGGGACATCTAGACTTGGGTTTCAGGGCGAGGGCACGGCATGTACCCCCTGAAGATCTGAAGCAATATCTCATGCATCTTAAGTCAGAGCGAGGATCAGACGTTGGCTCAGCTTGGATTTTCTGTTCATGACGGCCCCTTCATGAAGGGAGCCGAATCTCGAGGCCGTGGAGGTTTTCCCACGGTGGGAGTGGTGGGATGCCCCCTCCTACGATTCCTTCTGCGGGAATATTGAGACCTGTTGGACAGCTCCAGGACATCCCATATGGATGAGTCCAGACCAACATTCGAGGATGGATGCCTGGCAAGCCCGCCTCGCATTCCAATTGTCTCCTAGCGACAAGACAGTTAGGATCTGACGGCTCTGCGGGAGCAACCGGGGTGGCTGAGTTGAAATGGACTTTCCTGAGGATGGGTCTAATGTGTGTTTGTGTCCATGAGGGCCTTGGAATGGGGCGGTGGTAACGGGACCCTGAAGTATTCTCCTAAGCTTTTGACATAGCTCCCATGAACATGTTTCCTTGTGGAGACGAGGTTTGTTCTGATGGGTGCCTCAGGAAAACCCCAATGCTTGTATTGGAATCCAGGATTTTGAGGAGACATGCCTTTAAACCAAAGCAATGGATCCGATTTTGGATTAGGGTCCTGTCTGGTTCAATCTTCTTCTGTGGGGACATCCTTCTAGGGTATGAGTGGAGTTAGATGCTCAGCTGGTGTCAGACTGATCTTTTTTGTCCCGGGCGACCTATACTATTGGGATGGCCTCAGGGACTTTTGAGGGTTCTCCTAACTTGTACGATTTTGGACAATGGAATGGGCAGAATTCCCATGGATTGGGTATTCACAGTCCTAATGTGTGGCTCCAGGGTCCCCAGCCTGGAGGGTATGTGGCCCAGGACTTTGAGGACAGAAGTCTGAAAACACAAACTCAGCTTTTGTTTGGGGATGTAGGTATGGCAGGCCCGATCTACAAACCATGAGAAGACATCTTCAGGATATGAAGATAGTGCGAGTCTGAGGCGCTTGCTTAGGCTTTTGTCTCTGGATTTTGTATCAGCGATGGCCGTGGAATGTCGAGGAGGCCTCATGGGCCATGGACGAATCTTGCTCTCTGTTGATTTGGCCATATCCCAATTGTTTTTCGTCAATCTGTTGGATGGACGACTCCTTTCAGGGTTGTTACATCAGGTGTCCCACCAAAAGAGGAATTCCAAAGCAGAGCCCTGGGGAGAGTGAAGGGACAACACGAACTATGGTTAAAAATTGGGGCCTAGGGGCATGGCAAGCCCAATATGCTGTCTCTTCATCCAGCCACTGAGAGGCCTTACCTGAGGACTGGGCTAGGGCTGAGGGTCACAATGTGTGTTTGCTACCTATCTGGACCGTGAGCAATGGCGGGGCCTCAATGGACACAATTTTTCCACTACACTGAACGTTGGAGAACAAGCCAACCACAAGGTTTCCTGCCATCGCGAAGGAGTTCTGATTTCTGCATCATTTTCAAACCTGGGCAGTGATTGGAGATAAGGTCTAGGTTCTGAAGCCTGAAAAACTGAGGTTGGGAAGGGATAACGAACTAAGGCCATTGGGGGTCTGAAGTTCTCAGTTTGTAGCCAGCTGTCTGGGTGGGCCTAGGAGGTCCAGGCTCAGGCTGCGTCAGAAAGGGCATTATTGCCCAGGTCATCCTATATATTTTGGGTATAGCCAAGTGTCGTGCAGGTTGATCTTCATTTGGGGTTTCTAGGTAGCCCCAGAGGGCAATGTATTTCTTCTGCAGGGCAGGTAGAGTGCTGCATTGTAGTTCTGGATTGCCAAACTGGAGGTCTTGTGAGCCAGTAGTCTGTGTACAGAAGTCTGAGGACACAACAAGGCTTAGGTTTCTAGGTGAGGACATGGCAGGCACAATCTACAGACCTGAACCGAGATCTCGTGCATCTGAAGTCAGGGTGAGGATCAGAGGATCGCTCAGGTTGGACCTTATGTCCCTGATGGCCCCTTTATGAAGGGGGTGGGATCATGTGGCCATGGGGGTTCTCTCACAATGGGAGTTCTGAGAAGCTCCCAATTGCAAAGATTCTTCTGCAGGAAAATTGAGACCTGTTGGTTGGCTCCAGGCCAACGATTCCGAGCAGGGTTTTAAGGATGGATGGCGGGGTAGGCCACCTCACATTCCAATTGTCTCCTAGCATCAAGACAAGTTAGATCTGCTGGATATCGCGGAGCAACCGAATACGCTCAGTTGAAATGGACTCTCCTGTGGATGGGTCCTAATGTGTTTTGTGTCTATGGAGACATTGTAATGGGGCAGTGGCACACAGGCCCTGAAGGATTCTCCTAACTGTAGGTTTTGAGACATCTTTATAGGATGATTTTCCCATGTGGAGAAGAGATTTGTTCTGATTGCTGCCTCTCATGAAATCCCCATATGCTAATATTGGAAACCAGGCCTCTGAGGAGAGATACCTGTAACCGAAAGCAATGAATCTGATTCAGGCCTAGGAGTCTGATTCAATCTTCTTCTCTGGGGACATCCATCTACGCTGAGTAGAGGAAGATGCTCAGCTGGTTTCAGATGACCCTTGTTTGTCTTGGGCGGCCTACATTATTGGGATGTCCTTGGGGACTCTGGAGGTTTTTCCTAATTTGTACGATTGTGGACAATGAAATGGGCAGAATTTCCGTGGTATGGACAGGCACAGTCCTGATGTGTGGCTCCAGGGGCCCCAGCCTGAAGGGTCTGTGGGCCAGGAATGTGGGGGACAGAAGTCTGAAAACACAAACTCGGCTTATGTTTGGGAAGTAGGTATGGCAGGACCGATCTACAGACCGTGAGGAGAACTCTTCGGGATACGACAAAAGAGCGAGTGTGAGGTGCTTGCTCAGACTTTTTTTCTCTGGATTTGTTGTCAACGATGGCTGTGGAATCTCGGGGAGGCCTCATGGGCCATGGACGGGACTTCCTCTCTCTGTGAATTTGGTCCAATCCCAATTGTTTGGGGTCAATCTGAAGGATGGGAGGAGTCCTTTTAGTTTTGTTACCTCAGGTGTCCCACCAAAAGAGGGATTCCAAAGCAGAGCTCTGGGGAGGGATGAATGGCAACCCGAACAATCCAATTGGAGTGAGGTAGAGAACCGAGCAGGTTGATCCTCATTTGGGGTTTATGGAGATCCCCATAGAGCAACGTTTTTCTTCTGGAGGGCCAGCATAGGGCTGCATTTTGGTTCCAGAATTTCAAGTCTTGAGGACATGTTTGCCAGGAGTGTGAGGAAGGAAGTCTGAAAACACAAGGTAGCACGAGGTCTGGGCCCACTGTGCAGAGGCTGAATCGAGATCTCCTGCATCTGAGGTCAGGGCGAGTATCAGATGTTGCCTCAAGCTGGAGTTTGTGTCCATGACGGCCCCTTCCTGAAGTGGGTGGGGGCGTCATGAGGCCAGGGAGGTTTCCCTACGCTGGGATTTGTGAGCTGCTACAAACTTCAAAGTTTCCTTCTTCAGGACAGTCGAGTACTATTGGATGGTTCCAGGATGCCCCATACAGAAAGACTCGAGAGCAGGGGCCTAAGCATGGATGCCGAGAAACGCCAACTCACCTTCCCATTGCCTGGTCGAGACAAGGCACGCTCAATCTGCGGGCTCTTGGGTGAGCTACCCAGAAGGCTGAGTTTAAATGGACTTTCCTGAGGATGAGTCATAATGTGGGGTTTTGGCCATGGAGACCGTGGAATGTGGCAGTAGCTAAGGGACTCTGCAGGATTCTCCAACCCGAAGGGTTTGACACAACTCCAACAAGGAAGCTTTCCATGTGGAGATGAGAGGTGTTCTGTCTGGTGCCTCAGGATAGCCCCATATGCTGGTCTTCGAACCCAGGCCTCTGAGGAGTGATACCTGGACACCAAAGCAAGAGTTCATAATAGGGCCTAGGGGCCTGTCTGGTTCAATCTTCTGTCTCTGCGGATATCAGTCTGTGTGTCTGCATGGAGGTAGTAGTAGTTGCTCAGTTGGTGTCATAATGCCCCTGTTTGTCCAGTGCGGCTTGCGGTAGTGGGATGTCCTTGGGGACCTTGAGGTTTCTACTATTTTGTAGAGTTGTGGCCAATGGAATGGGCAGCTTCTTAGGAGAGAGCAGGCACAGTTCTGTGGTGTGGCTCCAGAGACCCCAGCCTGGAGGCGGTGTGGGCCACGGCTGTGCAGACAGACATCCAAAAACCCAAACTCAGCTCAGGTTTGGGGCCGAGGTTATGGCAGGCCTGATCTACAGTCCGTGAGGGGAGCTCCTCTGGATATGAAAGAAGGGTGAGAGGGAGGCAGTCGCTCAGTCTTTTGTCTCTGGATATTTTGTCCACAATGGCCGTTTAATGTAGGAGTTGCCTCATGGGTCGTAGAAGTCTCCCTCTCTGGTAGTTTGTCCAGCCCCCAAGAGTTTGGGGTCATTCTGTGGGAAGGGAAGAGTCCTGTTTTCTGCTTCATGTGTCCCCCCCCAGTAGAAGGATTCTGGAGCATAGCAGTGGGTACTGACAACTGGAATACTCGCTCTCTGGGTAAGCCTGGGGGCCTATGGATATGACAAGCCCCATATGAAGGATCTTGGTCCAGCCACTGAGAGGCGTTACTTTAATACTGGACTAACGCTACAGGTCACAATGCATGTCTGTGCCCTAGGCGGCCGTCAAGCACTGGCGGGGCCTTTCCGACAATGCAGGTTTTCCCACATTGAACGTTGGACAACATGCCAACCCCAAGGTTTCTGGCCATGGGGAAGGAGGAATTCTAATTTCTGCATCACGTTCACCCCTGGGCAGTGATTGGAGATAAGGTCTAGGTTCTGAAGCCTGCAAACCGAGGTTGGGAAGAGATGACAAACTACAGCCATAGCGGGTCCCTTGTGTCCAGGTTGGAGCAAGCTGTCTAGGTGTCGTTTGGGTTGTCTTGTCTCAGGCTGTGCCAGACAGGGCATTCGTATTCAGGGTAGGCTCTATAATTGCTTTACAGTCGAGTGGCATGCATTAGATAATCATTTGGGGTTTCTTATTAGGAGCATAGGGCAAAGTTTTTCTTCTGGAGGGAAAGAAGAGTGCTGCATTGTGGCTTCGGAATTCCCAAACTGGAGGGCTTGTGGGCCAGGAGAGTGAGGAAGGAAGTCTGAGAACACAAGCTAGGCTTAGGTTTCGGGGAATGGACATGGCAGGCACACTCTGCAGAGCTGAATTGAGATCTCATGTGTCTGAAGTCAGGTCGAGGATCAGACTTTGGCTTATGTTGGAGTTTCTGTCCATGTTGGCCGCTTCATGAAGGGGGGGGCATTATGAGGCCATGGGGGTTTTCCCACTATTAGAGTTGTGAGATGCTCCAAACCGCAAGGATTCCTTCTGTGGGACAATTAAGATTTGTTGGATGGCTCCAGGACGTCTCATAAGGTATTTTTTCCAGAACAGGGTTCTAAGTATGGATGCCTGGGCAGACAGCCTCAATTCCAATTGTCTCCTAGCAACAAGAAACGTTTGATCTGCTGCCTTGGGGTAATATCAGAGGGGGCTGAGTTGGAATGGACTTTCCTGAGGATGGTCTTAAATGAGTTGAAATGGACTTTCCTGAGGATGGTCTTAATGTTGGTTTGAGTCCATTGAGACCTTGGTATGGGGCAGTAGCACCAGGGCCCTGAAGGATTCTCCTAACCAGAGGTGATAACAAAGCTCCAATGAGCAAGTTTTTCCATGGGGAGACGAGATTTGTTCTTATTGGTGCCTCAGGAAACCACCATTTGCTGGTATTGGAAATGAGGCCTCTGAGGAGAGATGCCTGGAAACCAAAGCAATGGATCTGATTAGGGCCTAGGGGCCTGTCCGGTTCAATATTCTTCTCTGGGGACATCTTTTGTCTGAGTGGAGGTAGTTGCTCAGCTGGTTTGAGATCACACCTGTTTGTCCTGGGCAGCCTACACTATTGGGATGGCCTCGGTAACTTTGGAGGTTTTTCCTAATTTGCAAGGTTGTGGCCAATGGAATGGGAAGAATTCTCTTGAAAGGGAAGCACAGTCCTGAGGTGTGGCTCCAGGGACCCAAGTGTGGAGCGTGTGTGGTCCAGGGCTATTTGGACAAAAGTCTGAAAACACAAACTCCACTAAGGTTTTGGGTCTGTAGGTATGGCCGGCCCGATATATAGACCGTGAGGAGAACTCTTCGGGATATGAACAAAGGGCGAAAGTGAGGTGCTTGCTCATGCTTATTTTTTTCTGGATATGTGTCACCGATTGCCATGGAATGTCCGGGTGTCCTCATGGGCCATCGATGAGGCTCCCTTTCTGGGGATTTGACCCAATCCCAAGAGTTTGGGGTCATTCTGTGGGAAGGGAGGAGGGCCTTTTTTTTTTTTTTTTTTTTTTTTTTTTTTTTTTTTTACCTCAGGTGGACCACCAAAAGAGGGATTCCACAGCAGAGTCCTGGGGAGGGGCGACTGGACAACCAGAACTGTGGTTAACATTGGGACCTAAGAACATGGCAAGCCCCATATGTGGGCTCTTGGTCCAGTCACTGAGAGGCCTTCCTTGAGCATAGGGCTCACATTGAGTTTCACAATGTGTTTTTGTGCCCAAGGAGCCCCTCAAGTCAGGGCGTGGCCTAATGTACCATGCTGGTTTCTCCTACACTGAACGTTGCACAATATGGCAACCACAAGTTTATTGGCCATGGGGAAGAAGGAGTTCTAATTTCTGCAACACTTTCACTCCTGGACTGTGATTGGATTTAAGGTCTAGGTTCTGAAGCCTGAAAACTGAGGTTGGGAAGAGATGAAGACCTAAGGCCATGGTGTGACTGATGTGCTCAGTGTTCGGCCAGCTGTTGAGTGTGGGTTGGGAGGGTGCAGGCTCAGGGTGTGGCAGACAGGCAATTAGTGCCCAGGCTAGACTGTATCATTGGGGGTGCAGTCGAGTTTCGTGCAGGTTGGTACTCATTTGTGGTTACTGGGTAGCCCCAGAGGGCAACGTTTTTCTTCTGGAAGGAAGACACAGTGCCACATAGTGGCTCCAGAATTTCCCAAACTGGAAGGCTTGTGGGCCAGGAGTGTGAGGAAAAAATTCTGAGAACACAAGCCAGACTTAGATTTCGGGGTGAGGGGGACGGCAGGAACCCTCTGCAGAGATGATTCGAGATCCCGTGTACCTGAAGACAGAGCTAGGATCAGACGTTGGCTCAGGTTGGAGTTTCTGTCCATGACGGCCCCTTCATGAAGGGGAGGGTGTCACGAGGCCATGGAGGTTTTCCCACGATGGGAATTGTGAGATGCTCCAAACCGCAATGATTCCTTCCGTGGGACAGTCGAGACCTGCTGGATGGCTCCAGGACATCCCATAAGGAAGTTATCCAGAGCAGGGTTCTAAGGATGGATGCCTGGGCAGCCTGCCTCCCATTCCAGGTGTCTCATAGCGCCAAGGCAAGTTCGATCTGCTGGATCTAGGGGCGTAACCGAGGGCGGGTGGGTGTTGAAATGGGTGAGTTGAGGATGGGTCATAATGTGCATTTGTGTCCATGGAGACCTTGAAATGGGGTGCTTGATCCGGGGCCTTGAGGGATGTTCATAACCGGAGGTTTTGATGGAGCTCTAAAGAGTACGTTTCCTATGTAGAGAAGAGAATTGTTTTGATGAGTGCCTAAGGAATCTCCCATATGCTGGTATGGGAAACCAGGCCTCTGAGGAGAGATGCCTGGAAACAAAAGCAATGGATATGATTAGGGCCTAGGTGCCTGTCCGGTTCAATCTCTTTCCTGGGGATACGTGTCTATGGAATTGAGGGGAGGTAGTTGCTCGGCTTGTGTCAGATCGCCCCTGTTTGTCCTAGGCAGCCTATAATATTGGGAATGGCCTCGGGATTTTGGAGTTTCTCCTAATCTATAGGGTTGTGGCCAATGGAATGGGCAGAAATCCCCTGGAGAGGGCAGGCACAGTTCTGAGTTTGGCTCTAGGGGCCCAGCCTGGAGGGTGTGTGGGTCAGGCCTGTGGGGACAGAAGTCTGGAAAAACACAAATTCCCCTTAGGATTGGGGACACAGTTATGGCATGCCCAATCTACAGACCGTGATAACACTTCGGGATATGAAAAAGGGTGAGTTTGAGGTGCTTGCTCATGTTATGTCTCTGGATTTGTGTCAAAAAATGTGGGTCGAATGCTGGCGTGGCCTCATGGGTTGTGGACGGCTTTCCTTCTCTGAGGATTGGACCCAATCCCAAGAGTTTGGGTACATTCTGTGGGATGGGAGGTGTCCTTTCTGTTTTTTTATTTTATTTTATGTACCTCATGTGTGCCAATAAAAGAGGGATTCCCGAGCAGAGTCCTTGGTAGGGACAACTGGATAAACCCCACCTCTGTTTAAGTTTGGGGGCCTAGGGGTATGGCAAGTCCAATATGTGGGCTCTTGATTCAGACACTGAGAGGTCTTCCTTGAGGACAGGGCTCATGCTGAGGGTCACAATGCCTATTTGTGCCCAACAAGGCCCTCAAGCATGGGAAGGGCCTAATGGGCCACGCTGTATTCTCCTACACTGAACGTTGGAGAATATGCCAACCACAAGGTTTCCGGCCATGGCGAAGGAAGAGTTGTGATTTCTGCATCACGTTCACCCCTGGTCAGTGATTGGAGTTTAGGTCTAGGTTCTGAAACCCGAAAACCGAGGTTGGGAAGAGATGAAGACCTAAGGACCTGATGGGATACAATGAGCTCAGTGTGTGGCTAGCTGTTGAGCGTAGGTCTGGAGGTGTGGGCTCATGCTGTGTCAGACAGGGGCATTAGACAGGGTAGACTGTATATTTGGGGTGCAGTCGAGTGGCGTTCAGTTGATCCTCATTCGGGTTTCTAGGTAGCTCCATAAGGCAACGTTTTTTCTTCTGGAGGGCAGGCAGAGTGCTGCATTGTGGCTCCAGTATTGCCAAACTGTAGGGCTTTTGGGCCAGGGGTGTGAGGACGGTAGTCTGAAAACATAAGCTGGGCTTAGTTTTTGGGGGTGAGGGCACAGAAGGCACACTCTGCAGACCTGAATCAAGATCTCATGCACCTGAAGCCAGGGCGAATATCAGACGTTTTGCTCAGGTTGGAGTTTCTGTCCATGATGGCCCCTTTATAAAGTGGAGCGTCTCAAGAGGCCATGAGGATTTTCCTGCAGTGGGAGTTGTGAGATGCACCAGACTGCAAAGATTCCTTCTGTGGGACACTTGAGACCTGTTGGATGGCTCTAGGATGTCCCATATGGAACGACTCCAGAGTAGGGTTCTAAGGATGGATGCCTGGGCAGCCCGCCTCCCATTCTAGTTGTCTCCTAGCAACAAGGCAGGTTTGATCTGCAGGCCCTGGGGGAGAAACCAAGGGGGATGAGTTGACATGGACTCTACCGAGGATAGATAATAATGTGGGTTTAAGTCCATGGAGACCTTGGAATGGGGCTCTTGATCCGGGGCCCTGAAAGATTCTCCTAAACAGAGGTTTTTATAGAGCTGCAAAGAGAGTACATTTCCTATGGGGAGACGAGATTTTTCTATGAGTGCCTCAGTAATCCCCCATATGCTGGTATTGGTAACCAGGGCCTCTGAGGAGAGATGCCTGGAAACAAAAGCAATGGATCTGATTAGGGCCTAAGTGCCTGTCCAGTTCAATATTATTCTATGGGGATATCTGTCTCTGGGTCTGAGTGGAGGTAGTTTCCTAACTTGTGAAAGATCATCCCTGTTTTGTCCTGGGCAGCCAACACTATTGGGACGGCCTCGGGGAGTTTGGAGGTTTCTCCTAATCTATAGGGTTGTGGCCAATGGAAATGGCAGAATTCCCCTGGAGAAGGAAGCCACAGTCCTCAGGTGTGGCTCCAGGGGCCCCAGCTTGGATGGTGTGTGGGCCAGGACTGTGGGGGATAGAAGTCTGAAAAAAACACAAACTCAGCTTAGGTTTGGGGATGTATGTATGAAGGCTCGATCTACAGACCGTGAGAATTTTCGGGGGACGGGGCTATGAACAAAGGGCGAGTATTTGGCGTTTGCTCAGGCTTTTGTCTCTGGATTTTGTGCCTACGGTGGCCGTGGAATGTCGGGGTGTCCTCAAGGGCCATGGACAAGTCTTTCTCTGGTGATTTGGCCTGATCCCAAGTGGTTGGGATCATTCTGTGGATGGGAAGAGTCCCTTTCTGTATTTTTTTTTTTTTTTACCTCAGGTGTCCCACCAAAGAGGGATTCCAGAGCAGTGCCCTGAGTAGGGGTGACTAGACATCTCTAACTCTGGTTGAGATTGGGGGACTAAGGGCTTGGCAAGCCCCATATGTGGGCTGTTGTTCCAGTCACTAAGAGGCTTTACATGAGGACAAGGCTCACGCTGAGGGTCACAATGTGTGTTTGTGCAAATTGTAGCCCTCAGGGATAGGTGGGGCCTCATAGTCCATGCTGCATTCTCCTACAATGAACGTTGGACCACATGCCAACCACAAGGTTTCTTGCCATGGCAATGGAGAAGTTCTGATTCTTGTATCACGTTTCACTCCTGAGCAGTGAGTGGAGATAAGGTCTAGGTTCTGAAGGTGAAAACTGAGTTTGGGTAGAGATGATGGCCGAAAGCCATTGTGGGTTTGATATGCTCAGTGTACGGCCAGCTGTCTGGGTGTTGGACTGGAGGTCTGTCCTCAGGCTGTGTCAGACAGGGCTTTAGTGCACAGGCTAGATTGTATAATTGGGGTATGGTCGAGTGGCATGCAGGTTGTTACTCATTTGGCGTTTCTGGTTAGGCCTATAGGGCAACATTTTTCTTCTGGAGGGCAGGCAGAGTGCTGCATTGTGTCTCCAGAATTGCCAAACTGGAGGGGTGTGGCCAGGATTGTGAAGACGGAAGTCTGAGAACACAAGTTAGGCTTAGGGTTTCGGGGCGAGGGCACAGCAGGCACACTCTCAAGTGCTGAATCGAGATCTCGTGCTTCTGAATTCAGGGCGCGGATCAGACTTTGGCTTAGGATGGAGTTTCTGTCCATGATGGCCCATTTATGAAGGTGTGGGGCATCATGAGGAAATGGAGGTTTTCTCACAGTGGGATTTGTGTGCTGCTTCAAAACCACAAGGATTTATTCTGCGAGACAGTCAGGACAGGTTGGTTTGGATTCAAGACATCCCATAAAGAAATTCTCCAGAGCAGGGTTCTAAGGATGGATGCCTGGGCAGCCCACCTCGCATTCCAACTGTCTCCTAGTGACAAGGCAGCTTTGAACTGCTGGCTCTGGGTGAGCAGCCGAGGGGGGCTGATTTGAAATGGACTCTCCTGAGGATGGATCATAATGTAAGTTTGTGTCCTTGGAGACCTTGGAATTGGGCCATGGTGCCAGCGCACTGAAGGATACTCCTAACCTGAGGTATTGACACAGCTCGAAAGAGGAAGTTTCTCATGTGGAGTGAGATCTGTTCTGATTGTTTCCTTAGGAAACCCCCATATTCTGATATTGGAAAAACCAGGCCTCTGAGGAGAGATACATAGAAACCCAAAGCAATGGATCAGAAGTTGGCTCAGGTTGGAGTTTTCTGTCCATGATGGCCCCATTATAAAGGGGAGCATCTCATGAGGCCATGTAGGTTTTCCCATGATAGGAGTTGTGAGATGCTCCAATCTGCAAGGATTCCTTCTGCAGGACAGTCAAGACCTGTTGGAAGGCTCCCAGGACATCCCATATGGAATGGGGCCAGAGCAGGATTCCAACGATGGATGCCTAGAGAGTCTGCTTTGCATTCCAGTTGTCTCCTAGTGACAAGGCAGGTTTGATATTCTGGCTCTGGGGGAGTAATCAACGGGGCTGAGTTGAAATGTACTCTCCTGCAGAATGGTCATAATGCAGGTTTGTGTCCGTGGAGACCTTGGAAAGGGCGGGTGGCTCCGGTTACCTGAAGCTTTTCTCCTAACTGGAGGTTTTTTACAGAGCTCCAAAGGATAATTTTCCCATGTGGAGACAAGATTTTGTTCTGATTGGTATCTCTGGAATCCCCCATATGCTGGTATTGGAAAACAGGCCTCTGAGGGAGAGATGCTTAGAAACAAAAGCAATGGAAACCAATTACGTTCTAGGGGCCTGTCCAGTTTTTAATACCTTTCTCTTTGGGATATCTGTCTACGGGTGAGTTTGAGGTCGTTGCTCAGCTTGTGACAGATCACGGCCTCTTGTACTGGGCGGCCTACACTATTGGAATGGCCTCTGGGACTTTGGAGGTTTCTCCTAATCTGTAGGGTTGTGGCCAATGGAATGGGAAGAATTTCCTTGAGAGGTCAGGCACAGTCCTGAGGTGTGGCTCCAGGGGCCTCAGCCTGGAGGGGGTGTGGGACAGGGATGTCAGGATAGAGGTCTGAAAACACGGTTTGGGGACGTAGGTATGGCAGGCCCGATCTACAGACTATGAGGATAATTTTTTGGGCTATGACTTAAGGGTGAGGCTTATGTCTCCTGGATTTTGTGTCAATAGTGGCCGTGGAATGCGGGTCGGGCTGCTGCCTCATGGGCCATGGAGGAGTCTTTCTCTCTGGGGATGGCCTGATCCCAAGTGATTGGGGACATTCTGTGGGTGGGGAGGAATCCCTTTCTGTGTTTCTACTTTTACTTACCTCAAATGTACCCACCAAAGAGGGATTCCAGCGCATAGCCCTGAAGTAGGGTGGACTAAGGTCTCTACCCTCTGTTAAGGATTGGGTGACATGGGGCATGGCAGGCCCCATATGCGGGTCTCTGGTTCCAGCCACTGAGATGTGCTCCAGGGGCCTCAGCCTGAGGGTGTTGTGTGGGACAGGGAGTCAGGATAGAAGTCTGAAAACACGGTTTGAGGGACGTAGGTTATGCAGGCCCTTCTACAGATATGATGGAGAATTTTTGGGCTAGACCTAAGGTGAGGCTTATGTCTCTGATTTGTTTCAAAGTGGCCGTTGGAATGTGGGCTTTTGGGGTGAGGGCACAGCAGGGTAGCACTCTGAAAGAGCTTATATCATTATACTCGTACATCTGAAGTTCTAGCCGAAGATCATCCTTGCGTCAGGTTGGAGTTGGCTTTCCATGACCACGACACTTCATGGAATATTGGGGGCATCACTGTGGTCCAGTTGAAAGCTGTCCATTACTGAGTTGTGAGGTTGGTCGATCCACTAAACAAGGACTTCTGTGTGGACTTATCCTCAATGATGTCCCATAAGGAAGGCACGCAAGAGCAGGGTTCTAAGGGTTCCTGG